>NC_041392.1:338878-347854 GCF_002162155.2 Triticum dicoccoides
GCAAGAATGGCCTTGGAGGCGTCGTCTACGGTGATGGCACCATTTTTCTCTACAGTTTTCGCTCGCGCAGCAACAAGAAGCAAGCCATTATGGAAACAGAGTTCACGGCAGCTATCATGCGCTCCGGCGACAAGTCATGGACGGTCATGGAAAAGAGACTGGATATAGTGGCACGAGGAGGCGATGCCATGTATCATGAGGGCCAGGTCTTGGTGTGGGCTGCCGACGCTCTCTGGTGCTTCCTCCTCCAAACTAATGGCGGTGGCATCGGGGGAAGCAACCTTGCATCATGGAGGTGGAATGCAGACCACGATCACAATTATGATCACGAATGCAACTACATGTTGGAGTCACAAGGTGAGATACTATGGGCATCCATCCTGATGAAAGAGAACAACAGTCATTACAGCTACGACGGCCCGCCGTGGACATTTCGGATGACGCTATGCGCACTGTAGAAAGAGGCAGGTAGCGGCGAGATGCGACGGGTCATCAAGGATGGCCAGAGCCTTGGCAACCACATATTGTTCCTCGGGTCTCCGGCTAGTTTCTTCGCTCATCAGCTCGATAATTCAGGCAACATTAGCAATGCCTACTTTGCCTTTGGGGGCGGCATGTTTAGATACGATTTTGTGGACGACGAGAGTGAGCTTGTCAAGTGGGTGCCTATTAGATTGAGCTACAACGATGCATGCGCGGTGTGGCTCCGCCCCAAGCTTACGTTTGCTCCGTCCATGAGGTTCAAGAAGGGTCGAGGCTCAAAAGAAGGCGCCGTCAATTTCTAAACTCAAAAGGATGAACCACTACTTTGGCAACTCCATTGTAGTCTTGTCTTGAAATATTCGGGGACCAAAATAAGAAGGCGTTCTAGTTGGCGACCATCTATATATTTGGACACAAGGATCCGGGTTTTCTTTTTTTGTTTTTTGAGAATGGAAATAAGAATTGTTATGATTGTATTTTGCAATTTGCGGGATTACAATGCATCTTATCCGGCTTAGCTATTGGTCAGGCAACAAAAAAAAACTTATAAGAGGAAGACATAAGCCGGATGAAGAAATAGAAAAGAGTGGAATTGTCACATACTAGTAGTTTTGTTTCCTCAAAACAAGAAACAAAAAAGGAAAGGACGAATGAAGTAAAAAAAGGTGTCTGCTCCAAACAAAAAAGAAATGAATGGAATGCCAAAATAAAGGAGTGGAGATGCGGGGAATCGAACCCCGTGCCTCTCACATGCGAAGCGAGCGCTCTACCATATGAGCTACACCCCCAATTTGCATGCTACCTCGGGACGCGTGATCAATTACTAATTGGGTTTGTTCAATTGCTAATTACATGTTGTAATCAGTGGGAGCAGCAGGTCCTAATTCCACTCTTTTCTATTTCTTCATCCGGCTTATGTTTTCCTCCAAACTAGCCGGGTAAGATGCATTGAGATCCCGCAAATTGCAAAATACAATCATAACAATTCTTATTTCCATTCTCAAAAAACAAAGAAAACCCCAAATCCTTGTGTCCAAATATATAGATCCAGGTCGCCAACTAGAACGCCTTCTTATTTTGGTAGCCGAACATTTCGAGACAAAACTACAATAATGGAGTTGCTAAAATAGTGATTCACCCTTGTGAGTTTAGAAACTGAGCGCGCCTTCTTTTGAGCCTCAAGCCTTTCTTGAATCTCATGGACCTGAGCAAACGTAAGCTTGGATAGGAGCCACACCGCGCACGCATCGCTGTAGCTCAATCTAATAGGCAGCCACTTGACAAGCTCGCTCTCGTCGTCCACAAAATTGTATCTAAACACGCCGCCCTCAAATGCAAAGTAGGCACTGCTGCTGCTGTTGCCTGCATTATCCAGCAACTGAGCGGAGAAACTAGCCGGAGAGCCGAGGAACAAGATGCGGTTGCCAAGGTTCTGTCCATCCTTGGCGACCCACCGCATCTCGCCGCTGCCTGCCTTGTTAGAGTTGTGTCGCATATTGTGTACAAGGTAGGTTACAGTTGGACTATAAGTTGTATTGTGTTTACATAGGATGTGGAATCGTGTCCTAGTAGGACACTTGTATCCTAGGCCTCTCATATATAGCGGAGGTAGACACACGATGTAACCTATGCCAACATAATAGTACAGGCGCGCAAGGGGGAGGTGGCGGGTGTGCCGGCACCCGGGTGGCCGGTGTGCGGTATTGTGATGGTGTCATGGGGAGGAGCGTCCATAGTCAGGCCCCGGGGATGTAGCCATATCGATGAACCTCGTTAACAAATATCGGTGTCGTGCTTGTGTGATTGCTTGGTCCTCGAATGATCGACAGGTGTGCCTTAGATTTATTCCAACAAATGGTATCATGAGCAAGATTTTGAAAAGGTTGTGGAAGTTGATCTAGAGGAAGTATCGAATTCGAGATGCAGCCGGTTGGGGTGTGGTTCTCGGCATGATTGAGGAAGCGATCAGCGGAAATTGGATGGCCATGCAAGCAGTCGAGACGTGCGGCGGTGGATGAGGTGGATCGATCGGGCGAGCGTCAGGCGTCGTACGCGAGTTGCGACGCAACCCAGGTGCACGGTGTCAGTGGTGGCCCAAGGCCCTGGATTGCTGAGGAGCCGTGCAAGTTGGATGCATACGGTGCGAGCTAGGAGTACATACGAGATTTGTTTGGAAAACAAAACCGGACCGAGTCCAGGGAGACTCGAACACGTGTCTCTGCGATGGGTGTACCTGCGGTGGAGTATAAAAACAGCAGCAGGCAGCCTCGTGACGAGACAAGGAGGCAGGCCAAATCTAGCGGAAAATTCCATATAGTGATACACGTACATCAGGAAAGTTGAGAATTTGACAAAGCAAATAGTTAGCATCAGGAGTTAAAGCCAAGATAGTTTTTTCACAGGGTCAGCCGTCCGAAGAACCAGGACGTCAACGAGTTCCAGGTTTGAGGTGAAGAAGTTCGTGGAACTGAAAACCTTGGGTTATGGCAGACAAAAGTGAAAAATTGGTTGGCGCAATAGAGATGCTTGAAGGCGTTGCAGGAAGTCACGTCAGCTAAGATGGAATTTCATCACCAACCCAGATTCGCTTTGTGCACGAGTTCTCAAGGGCCGTTACTTCCCAGACACCAATTTCATGCATGCTCCAATTCCCAAGTCAGCTTCGGCCACTTGGAAGGCAACTGTGGCGGGAAGGAATGCCCTGAGGACAGATTTAATCTCCAGAGTGGGAGATGGCTCTACCATCTCAATTTGGGAGGACAAGTGGATCCCAGGCACGGTCTCTATGGCACCAACTTACAGGCCTACAAATACAAACATCGATCGGGTGTCGGATCTCATTGATACAGGGAGTTGGTCTTGGAAGCATGAAGTGATCAGGGACAATTTCACCGCCCAGGGTGTCGCGGCCATTCTGAATATTCCTATCAGGCAAGGCGGGGGTGATGATTTTCTCGCATGGGCATTTGATAAATCATGTAACTACACTGTGAAGACGACTTACCGTGCTCTCGTGACTCAGAACGAGCGTTTGGCTCTAGAGGAAGGGACGGCTACCGAAACCTCATCGGACGATCAACAGTTGTGGAAATCCTTGTGGAAGTTGAATGTTATCCCAAAAGTGCGAGTCTTCTGGTGGAGGGTGTTACGTGGCATTCTTCCAGATGAAGCTACTCTCAATCATCGACACATTCCAGATTTTCGTCAATGCAATGTCTGCCGCTCTATGGAGGAGGATTTGAAGCATGCGCTGATTCATTGTACACATGCACAGTGCTTCTGGGAAGAGGCGTGGACATGGCTTGGTCTTCGCCTTCCCCCTCTCCACTCGGATACTTGGGCACGAGACATCACATGTGATCCTCAGTTCACATCCGATGAACGTGCCAAGATCACTACTACCATGTGGTCAATGGCATTACAGGAACCGAATCAAACATGGAGACGAGGGGAGAGACCCTATAGCAACTATCAGAAATATCAAGGATTCTATCTCCCTCCTTCAGCTACCTCGTAAGGAAACCCTGGTTCTACCGGGTTATGGTGGGCGGCCCCCGGAAGTGGGTTCGGTCAACATCACAACCGACGGTGCTCTGAATTTTGATGAAGGCCGGGGCGGTGCAGGAGGAGTGGCCCGATCGTCCTCTGCTCCTAGGTTCTTGGTGCAAACCATACATGGGAGTTTCAGATCCCTTGATGATGGAGTGTTTGTCGCTGCGAGATGGAGTATGCTTTGCTTGTCTGAGGATTTCCGCATGTGATTATGGAAGTCGACTGTTTAGAACTAGTGAAGTTCTGGTAATCTCGCCACAATTCTCGTTCAATTGTGGCTCCTTTACTTTTGGAAATAGGAGAGCTCTGTACTACTTTTTCTTCATTTGGTATTCAACATGTAAATCGGGTGGTGATCGTTCCGGTGCATTTGTGTGCGAAGCGTGCTTGCACACTGAATGTGACAGAAAGCTGGCTCGATGAAACCCCTAGCTTCTTGGTCACCAGCCTTTTGGCTGACTGCACCGAGTGTGCTTTCAATGAATAAATCTCTCTAATTTTCCCGCAAAAAAGACCGGCCAAGCGCTCGGCCGGTCTCCTCCCTCACGCGTGTCCAGTGCCGGGGCCAGGAGCCTTATCTCCTCCACTGCTTCTCTTTTCTTAGCCACAAACGCAGTGCGTCTTCATCCTCTATCCAATCCCCTCCCTTTCCCTTTCCTTCCTCATTTCATCTCCAGTGAGAGCTCTCCACCACACCATCTCCTCTAGCCATGCCGGCACGCGAGGTCGCCGGCGTCGAAGGCGGCTGGGCTTGTTGATACGTCTCCAACGTATCTATACTTTTTGATTGTTCCATGCTATTATATTACCCCTTTTGGATGTTTATGGGCTTTATTTTATATATTTATATCATTTTGGGACTAACCTACTAACCGGAGGCCCAACCCGTATTGCTGTTTTTTTGCCTATTTCAGTATTTCGAAGAAAAGGAATATCAAACGGAGTCCAAACGAAATGAAACCTTCGGGAGCAATCTTTTTGGAACAAACGTGATCTAGAGGACTTGGAGTGCAAGTCAAGAAGCAGCTGAGGCGGCCACGAGAGGGTAGGGCGCCCCCCCCTACAGGGCGCGCCCCCTGTCTCGTGGGCCCCTCGGGCGGCCACCGACCTACTTCTTCGTCCTATATATACCTACGTACCCTGAAAACATCCAGGGAGCAACCAAAACACAATTTCCACCGCCGTAACCTTCTGTATCCGCGAGATCCCATCTTGGAGCCTTCGCCGGCGCTCCGCCGGAGGGGTAATCGATCACGGAGGGCTTCTACATCAACACCATAGCCCCTCCGATGAGTTGTGAGTAGTTTACCACAGACCTTCGGGTCCATAGTTATTAGCTAGATGGCTTCTTCTCTCTTTTTGGATCTCAATACAATGTTCTCCCCCTCTCTTGTGGAGATCTATTCGATGTAAACTCTTTTTGCGGTGTGTTTGTCGAGATCCGATGAATTGTGGGTCTATGATCAAGTTTATCTATGAGAAATATTTGAATCTCTTCTGAATTCTTTTATGTATGATTGGTTATCTTTGCAAATCTCTTCGAATTATCAGTTTGGTTTGGCCTACTAGATTGATCTTTCTTGCCATGGGAGAAGTGCTTAGTTTTGGGTTCAATCTTGCGGTGTCCTTACCCAGTGACAGAAAGGGTTGCAAGGCACGTATTGTATTGTTGCCATCGAGGATAAAAAGATGGGGTTTATATCATATTGCATGAGTTTATCCCTCTAGATCATGTCATCTTGCTTAATGCGTTACTCTGTTCTTTATGAACTTAATACTCTAGATGCAGGCAGGAGTCGGTCGACGTGTGAAGTAATAGTAGTAGATGCAGGCAGGAGTCGGTCTACTTGTCACGGACGTGATGCCTATATACATGATCATGCCTAGATAATCTCATAATTATTCGCTTTTCTATCAATTGCTCGACAGTAATTTGTTCACCCACCGTAATACTTATGCTATCTTGAGAGAAGCCTCTAGTGAAACCTATGGCCTCCGGGTCTATCTTTTATCATATTTGCTTTCAATCTACTTTTATTTGCATATTTACTTTTTGCATCTATATTATAAAATATCAAAAATATATTTATCTTATCATATTATCTCTATCAGATCTCACTTTCGCAAGTGGCCGTGAAGGGATTGACAACCCCTTTATTGCGTTGGTTGCGAGTTTTTTGTTTGTTTGTGTAGGTGCGTGGGACTTTCTTGGAGCTTCCTACTGGATTGATACCTTGGTTCTCAAAAACTGAGGGAAATACTTACGCTACTGTGCTGCATCACCCCTTCCTACATGGGAGTTTCAGATCCCTTGGTGATGGAGTGTTTGTCGCTGCGAGATGGAGTATGCTTTGCTTGTCTTCGAGGATTTCCGCATGTGATTATGGAAGTTGACGTTTAGAACTAGTGAAGTTCTGGTAATCTCGCCACAATTCTCGTTCAATTGTGGCTCCTTTACTTTTGGAAATAGGAGAGCTCTGTACTACTTTTTCTTCATTTGGTATTCAGCATGTAAATCGGGCGGCGATCGTTCCGGCGCATTTGTGTGCGAAGCGTGCTTGCACACTGAATGTGACGGAAAGCTGGCTCGATGAAACCCCTAGCTTCTTGGTCACCAGCCTTTTGGCTGACTGCACCGAGTGTGCTTTCAATGAATAAAGCTCTCCAATTTTCCCGCAAAAAAAGACCGGCGAGCGCTCGGCCGGTCTCCTCCCTCACGCGTGTCCAGTGCCGGGGCCAGGAGCCTTATCTCCTCCACTGCTTCTCTTTTCTTAGCCACAAACACAGTGCGTCTTCATCCTCTATCCAATCCCCTCCCTTTCCCTTTACTTCCTCATTTCATCTCTAGCGAGAGCTCTCCACCACACCATCTCCTCTAGCCATGTCGGCACGCGAGGTCGCCGGTGTCGAAGGCGGCTGGGCTTGTGTGCTGCAACCGGCCATGACGGGCAGCCGCGCGGCCGAGGCAATGGCCTGGCCATGCACCGCTCACGCATCCGTTGTCCTTCGGTGTCGTGCCGCACGCTTCGACGAGCCTAAGCTACGAGCGGCGCCGGCCAGCGGAGAAGATGTGAACTGCAGCGAGCGTGCTACAACCCGCCTTACCAGAAGCTGGGACCGCGTCATGGGGTGCTGCAACCAGGAAGGCGTGAAAGAGTTGCGACAGGTTGGGCGGCATGCGGCAACGATGTCGACGATGCTGGAACCAGCCAGCCTTTTTGCTAGAATTGGCGACACGAGGTGCTACAACCATCCCAGCAAAATGTTGGAACCAACAGCCGCAGCCTCCAGCAGGTTTTTTTTGCTTCAACCATCCATTGTTTTTGCTGGAAGCATCAAGCATTTTTGCTGGAACCAGCTATTTTCCATGGATGCGAGTACAAAAGCTTTTTGCGTGTTTTTGCTGGGATCGCCATTTTTGGGCGGCCGGTGAGAAATTTTGCTTCAACCAGCCATCTGTTTTGTTGGAAGCATCAAGATTTTTTGCTACCACCTTGTTTTGATTTCTTTTTGCTGGAACTAGCCTAAAAATTGCTATCACCTTCTTTCTATTTTGTTGGAACCAACATTTTTTTTGCTTCAATCGAGTAACTCGAGATTTTTAGTTTTGCTTAAATTTTCTTGCTGGATGCGGCCAATTCGTTTGCTACAAACAGCTTTTTGAAAGCTACAACCAAAGAAAGGCGACGAGGATGAAGGCTAGGGGCTGCGACCAGTGAGGAGTTGCCGTGAATCCCGGCAACGAGATCTAGCATGGAGCGATAGGGAGGCAGCTTGGTGCTGCGACCGAGGGGCAGCGGGAGAGCGCGGCGTGCGGAACTGGCGAGCTGCACGAGATGCGGTTTCGCGGGAGATGCGGAAGGCGACGGGTGTTGCGTGAGGAAGAAAAAGCTTTTGGGGAGAAAGCATTTTTTTAATCCAATAGACGAGATGGCTGACATGTGACGACGTGGGCGTGACCGGCCAAAACATTGGGCCGGCGCGCCGGCGCCAATCAGTCACCAAAAAAAAGATGAAGACACATATCTTGTATTCAAAAGGCCAAAAACCAAACATAAAATAAGCAGTTAGCAAAAGGAAGCAGTTAGCAATAGGAGAGGCGAAAAGGAGGTTCCCCTCGACCCCTCGTTCCGCGAACGGCCGGATTGACGGTCCCCTCCCTCTCCGGCTGCTGCTTTGGCAGCGGGAGATTGGGGGGGGGGCACAGATCCGTCCTTGAAGCGTGTAGATAGTAGGGTAGTTGTCTCCAGCGACGCTGGCAAGGTGGTGGTGGTGACGTTGCTTTGGAATAAAAGTGTTGGAGGTCGATTCCCATCTCGGCGAGGCCATTTGTGGCGGAGCCGATGATCTTCCGGCATTGGTGGCTCGAGGATCCATTGATCTATGGAGTATGCGTGGACTTCAGATCAAAGCTCTCACTGGTTTTCGGTCGACTTCAATGGTGGAGAACTACTAGGGAAAAGTATGTACACAGAACTTTAGCAGTAGCGCGTGTTAAAAAAGGGCGCTACTGCTAGGAAGCAGTAGCGCGCGCGAAAAAACCACGCTGCAGATACAAGTATAGCAGTAGCGCGTCTGTCTGTAAAAGCGCTACTACAAAAATTCCCACAACTAAGCCGATCGGCTACACATAGTAGTAGCGCTCTTTTAGAAACAACGCTACCACTAACTTTGTTGTAGCAGCGCGTTTATGTGTAAGGCACTACTGCTAACAAAAATAAAATAAAATGAAAAACAAGTAGAAAAGTAAATGAAAATGAAAGAAATAGAAAAAAGGAGAAAGGAAAAAAATAAAATGTAAAGAAAATTAAATGAAAAAAGGGGAAAAAGGAGAAAGGAATAGCAGTAGCGCGTTTCAGGAAACGCGCTGTGGCTAACTTAGCTATAGCGCGTTTTCAGGAACGCGCTACCGTTATGTTTCACTTAAACAACGGTTTCCCC
>NC_041392.1:348261-356239 GCF_002162155.2 Triticum dicoccoides
TTTGTAAGTCCCCCACCCCTCCCACCCACTCCTCTCTCTCTGCATTTTAGAGCAAAAGTTAGTTTATAGCAAAAAATTTAGTTAAGAGCAAAGGATGTTAAGTAGTAGATGTTAGAGCAAAAATTAGTTTAGAGCAAAAAATTTGGTTTACAGCAAAAGTTAGTTAGGGCAGTAGGGTTTAACTAGGGTAGATGCTGCTTGTATAGTATATAGTGATACTAGTAGATGTTAATTAGGTTAGGGCAGTAGTGGTACTAGTACATGTTAATTAGATGTTTTTCAGTTAGGGCAGTAGAGTTTTGCTAGGTTAATTAGGTTAGTAGTGCTGCTAGTAGTAGTGGTACAGTAGGTTAATTAGGTGAAGTTAAATGAATAACCTAAATGAATGAAATTAGTAGTTAACTGAATTTTTTTTCCTTTCATCATTATAGAGCACTAAAGTTAACTGAATTTTGTTCTATTAGCAGTTAATTGAATTTTCTTCTACACTTTGTTTTTGAATTAGCTTGTGAAATTTGGATATGTGGTTGCTCGTGTATATTTGGACATGTGTTGTGGTGTCGAAGAGGGATATTTGAACACCGTTTCCAGGAATGATGCTGAGTGGCCTATGTTTTGCCGGAATGTTGATTCATTTCTGTTCCGGCAAATTTCAGGTTCTCGATTTGTCCACTTTTTAGCAATGGTCATGCCGAAATTTTCCGTGAATTTCGGTATGACTTGTGCTACAAACTAGGACATATCGAGTGTCCAGGATTTGCCGCACCAGAAAGGAGTCAACATTCCTGCAAAACAATAGGCCTTTTTTATGTCATTATTCATTTTATTAGGTCTAGAATTAATTGACTAGATTTAATCATAGGAAACATGGCTAGCAACGATGAAGGACAGGGTTCTGGTGATTGCGACGACGTCTACCGGGTGGCAGACGAATTTTTTAGCCTTGCCGACGATCAACCAATGTTGTTGCTGGGCCCACCGGTGGCATCGGGGACTGAGACCGACACACAGACCGGTGCTGAGACTGAGACCGGTGCTGAGACTCAGACCGGCATCGAGACAGGCGCTGAGACTGAGACCGGCGCTGCCTCGGGGAGTGGAGCCGGTGTAGAACCGAAAGCAAAGAGGCAACGGCTTCCTAACAAACTCAGGACTACTAGACTGGTGGTCACGGAGGTGGACGACGGCAATTTTGAGCCAAAGGCGCCCGAGGAAGCGCGTCGATGCTACGACAATCAAATAGGCTGCATCGTACGGACAACCGCCACCATCAACGACGAGAAACTACAGAAGATAGAAAATATGAGGAGCTCCCTCCTAAAGAAGTTTCACCAGATATTCTTGTTCCCGGGCTGGAATGAGAAGGATTATGAAGATCCAGATGAGGACCCGGCAATGAAGAAGATAAACAAACACGCCATGACCAAGTTTAGCGACGCGTTGGCCGTCTGGAAAAATCAAGTGAAAGCAAAGATCATCGACAAGAAGGAACCCTACTCCGAGATTGTAAAGGATAATCCGACAATCACGGAAGAGCAGTTTCAAATATTTAATGAGGCTTGCGAGGCCGAAGCTGCCAGAAAAAAGTCTAAGTAGATGAAGGGGCTTCAAGAGAGGAACATTGGGAGCCACCACCTCGGAAGCCGTGGTTACGGCGGAAAGAGGTCCAAATGAGCCAAGGAGGACGCGGAAGCCGCGAGTCTGGGCATCCCAGACCCCTTGGCAGATTTCACCGTCCCGCAGGAGCGTGACGTCCTCAGGGACCGGCACCGTTGGGACCCAGTGAAGAAGGTTTACGAGACAAAACTGGTCATTACAGAGTTCATGAGACGGCTGGTAATTTTAGTTTCTGATCAATTCGAATGCACACGTTAGTCATATTTGTAAACGATCCTTGTGCCTTTTGCAGAGAGAGCAGCACCGGATTGCGGCCGAAAGCGACTCGCCGTCTGAGGCATTGGCGAGGCCCAAGTGGGACACTCCATTCAACCGGGCGTTGAACATATTGAAACGACAACCGGTGGATACTCGACCGTCATATGGACGCGTGCACGGTGTCGGAGACGGCGCCACGTGGAAGAAGTACTACCTTGAGACCACGGAGGAGAGAAAGGAAAGACGGAGGTTAACTGAAGAAAACATCGACAAGAAGTTTGAGATTGCGGTTGAGAAGAAATCATCTCAGATAATCACAACAACGGTAGCTGCCGCAAAACAGGTGGTTGCAGATTTGTCTACTTCCTTGGTGATGGGCGTTTTCACTTGGACAAGGCAAAATCTAGAAAAAAATGCAGAGGACTTTCCCCTTGCTGACTTCTTGGGGAGCAGCTCGACTAGCGTTGCACCAGCACCTGCTCCCGCACCGGCTCCTGCACCGGACGTGCTCGGTGGTGCTTCATCTTTGGCTGAGCTCGACGCCCTCACGGTATCTGTCACACCGGCCCCCTTCAATATAAATGTATAATCTCCCGTTTTCGTTGCCTTTCGTATGTCTCACGTCGCAGACTTTTCTTTGCAGGCCGACGAAACCCCGTACACCATATTGTACATCATCGGCGACCAGAAGGTGGACGTGGGGAAGGCGACGATAATGGAGCCGAAGGAACCATTGTTCCACAGCCGGCCGATCCCCCCGAATGTCTTCAAGGTTTCCGTGGTCAGTGTCAAACCGGGCCACGAGAATTTGCCTCCTCCAATACTAGTGGGGGATGACGACGAGACACCGCGGCGGCTTGGTGATTGTTGCAATGGGTGGGTCCTGTTGTGGCCAAAGAGTCTGCTTCGTCTGGAGGCGGCCGGGAGCACACCCACGAGCACGCAGCCTCAGCAAGGTATGAACATCAACACCCCACCTACCCAATTAGCGTCGGGTGTCAGGTTGGGTGATAGCGGACGGGGTAAGGAGGAGGCTCCATTAGTCGCTGATGACATCGCCATGGATGAGGATGAGGATGACGATGGCGCTGAATAGTATGTCTATACTGGCGCCTCCTCAGGGTTTGAGCGTCATGAGTCGGTGCCTGAATTACCGTCTCAACGTATTATGGACGACCTTCCGGTAGTAAAGAAGTCTAGGAAGAGAGCGAGGAAAGGCAAAAAAGCTGATTCTATGATCCAGCCGCCTCAGCAGCCTCGGCTTCAGGACCGTATAGATATCCCCGATGCGGATAAATGGCATATCCCCGGTCAACCAATCCTACCTGCAACAGCGCTACGTGCCAGATACGACGATCTAAGGAGACTTCATGACGATGTGCTGCGGGTATAGAAAGGCCTCATCGCCTCGAAAGATCCAGGATACCCACTCTACGTGGTTAACGTTCCGCGGCAAATGTCGTACGTCGACAGCTTCCCCGCGGATAAGTTCTTCCTCCTATTCGATTACATATTCGACATGTTTCACGTGAAGAAGCTGGATTTTACGTTTGTCCGCCTTTATGCCTTGCACATGAACTACATCATCGGGGTTGAGCAGATATCTCATATCTGTGTCGCTGACCTGTACTACATGCACGAGGGCTTCTTGGGAGTCTGTGCAAAGCATCGTGAATACGCGAGGGATTACATCGTCAGTTTCATGCTCGCCAATAAGGACAAGGAAGCGATTCTCGTGCCTTATCATCCCGTGTAAGTTATCCGCGCTGCTATCCTTCCTTCGATTTCAATCATTCATTTGCACGGTGGAGGCTAATTAATTTGAGGTGTACTTATTTGGCGCAGCGGCGGGCGCGCCGTCCTCATCATCCTCTACCCCCGATTCTCCGACGCTCTTTACTTGAACTCGTCGAAGAACATTCACAAAAAGGATTACACCCACATCAAGGATGTTCTTGACAGTGCTATGTTTTACTACCAAGCAAGTGGTGAAGAGGTCAGGGACAAGAAGAGAAGGGGCGACAGGCCCACCTTCATCCATAAGACCGACTTCTGCTGCATCCAGCAACCGAACGATTCTCTTAATGATGGATTCTATGTCCTACACCACATGCTGGAGTACAGACGGGATCACCAGAACCTTCGCATATCACCTAGATCCGGCGATGCCCATATTCTGCAATGGGCAAAGGACATAGGAGATATCGAGGATCATCGACTTCGAGCTGAGTTCTATAACATCCAGCGGGAACTTGCCCAAATCATCATGAAGGAGGTCATCGAAAAAACAGGGATGTTCTACGGAGAAGGACAAATGTCGCGGTAAGACGTCCGAACATGGATAGCCTCTCAGCGTCTCGACATGAAGCCTTTCACTAAGCTCGACGACTATCTCCCTGACTTGGATGGATGACATGACATGTTGGAGTGATTGTCGATATATGACAATGTGTCCGTTTAGTCGATACTTTCTGTATGACAAAACTTTGAGTTCTGCACGGTGAAACTTATTTGTGATGTAATTAAACCGTCCTCCTCCTCGACTAGCGAAAATCACTCTAGTTAGGGCATTTTGGGGTACGATGAACTTTGTTATTTATGCTTATGATATGTTGTTTCTATTTTTGCCAAGTCTGTCTCTTTCTGTTGCTCAATTATATATGTTGCATATCATCGACTCATGTGACGATGCAGGTGCATAGATCATAGATGGCGAAGAAGTGCTACGCCAGGAGTATATATACGATAAGTGGCCGGAGTGTCAGGCCCAGGTGTACCAGTTTCCGGTTTCCGAGCGACAGGCAGTAGTTAGTTTAGGTTCACGCTAATGCGAGAGAGGGATACGAACTCATGTACTCAAAGTGATAGCTCTTCTCGCGTATATCATTGTTTAGATGGATGACAATGTATTTGCAAGTAATCGAGACTTGTATCGCTATTTTCGAGATGATGACGAGAGACCACTTTCTGTTGGATGATGATTATGATGATGACATGATTTGATGAGACTAATTGTATGTATATGCTATGATTACATTTGTATGTGTATGATATGCTAAAGATTATTGTATAAAGCCTATTCAAATACAAAACAAATACAAAACAAATATGTAGGGAAAAAATTAATAAAACTAGTAGTAGCGAGGGGGGAAATTTAGCAGTAGCGCCGCCTTACCAGTAGCGCTTCCCAGTAAACAGCGCTGCAGATAATATCAGCAGCGCCCTTTTCTAAAGAGCGCTACAGCTATTCATGTATATCAGTAGCGTGGGACAACAGGCGCTACTGCTATACGTTAGCTGTAGCGCCTTATTAGTAGCGCCGGTCCCCGCGCTACTGAGAGGCCCAAAATCCGCGCTGCTGCTAGGCTTTTCCCTAGTAGTGGAGCATCACCCGATCTATCCTCTCTCCAGAGTGATGGTCCTCTCAGGCCGAGGTTGTCTACTTCCCGTTCGTGTTCATTCCGGACGCAGTCTACAAGGTCTCGCCGGCTCTGCCTATGAGCGGCGGCGGCGGTAGCGGCGGCGCGCCGTCAGCCCGCGCTGGTTTGTTGGGTGGGTTGGTTCCCCAGGGACCCGGTTGTAACTTCTATATTTATTGTGGTGCTTTGTACCACTATTCCTTTGCAATTTAATCTGAGGTCCTTCCCGCAAAAAAACAAAAAACCAATATGACCAGCTTGCGGGGGCTGATCGGGCGGCTTCATGTCTTGCTGGCCTGGCAATATCCGATCTCCAGGGGCGGGCTGCCCCTGTCGTGGCGTCCCGGTGGTGGGGGAGGCTTCGTGGCAGTGGTGGGCCCCTTCTTCCTTCTCCTCTTCTCTGGCGGCTGGGATGGGCGAGGGAGCGCAACGGGTGGATTCCACCGTTGGTTGCGAGCGTTTATGTTTTTTAGATGCGTACTTCGGGTACCACCAGATCTGAATGTATGGTCCTGATGAAATAAAAACGGCATTTATCATCCCTTTCGGGTGCTTTTGCTATATCATGATGTCATTCGGACTTAAGAATGCAGCCGCAAGTTTTCAGCGCATGATCCAAAAGTGGTTGCAAAAGCAGATCAGTCGGAATGTGAAGGCCTACATGGATGACATCATGGTCAAGTCTAGCAAAGGTTCCGACCTCCTAGTAGACCTCGTCGAGACCTTCATGAACCTGGGGCTTTTGGAATCAAGCTTAAACTTGCGAAATGTGTTTTTGGGGTTCCAGCTGGCAGACTACTCGGTTTCCTTGTTTCCGAACGAGGAATCAAGACCAACCCCGAAAGAATTGGCTCAATTATCCGAATGAAGAAACCAGAACATCTCCATGACGTCCAACGGCTCACGGGCTGTCTTGCAGCCTTAAGCAGATTCATATCAAGACTCGGAGAGAAAGCCCTGCCGCTTTACCAGCTAATGAAAAAACAAACAAATTTGAATGGAGGAATGAAGCGCAAGCTGCGTTCGAGGAACTCAAAGCTATGTTTTCCACCCAACTGATGCTTGTCACTCCGAGTGACAAAGAACTGTTGCTGCTATACATATCAGCTACAAGTCAAGTGATCAGCACAGTACTCACAGTCAAACGTGAGGAACAGGTTAAAACCTTGAAAGTGCAGAGGCCCGTATAGTACATTTCAGAGGCGTTGAGCCCTTCCAAGCAGCGTCATCCATACTATCTGAAACTGGTTTATGGAATCTATCTGACTGCAAAGAAGGTGGCACACTACTACCAAGAGCATTCGGTCACGGTGGTCAATGATGCTTCCTTATCAGAAATCATGAATAACATATATGTAACTAGCCGATTGGTCAAAAGGGCCATTGAACTCTTGCTTTTGGACATCAAATTTGAGGCGAAAAAAGCTATCAAGTCACAAACTCCAGTAGATTTTCTAGCCGATTAGTTGGAGGCATGTATGCTGGCTTCCTCCCTTGATTCAAGTCTCTTGCCAGATTGGTTGAGGCCAGATCGGAGGTGACAGGAGAGGATCTCAAGCTCATTGTTGATGGCGCTAGCGTGATTCAGATGATGTGACAGCAATGGAGGCGACCTAGGAGATAGCGTCTCTTCATCGTTGTGGTTGTTTTTTTAGAAAAGGAGAAGGACCCCTGGCCTCTGCATCTGAACGATGTATGTAGCCATTTTATTAATTATTCACACAAGATCTTACAAAGTCATACAACAGTAAGACTAAAGTCGCCGTCTAGGCAACATCCGTCGCTACTCCTATCCAGTTGATGAAGGGATGCTGATAGTCTGGGCCTAATACCAAACAGACCTCGCAGCCAAACTTAACACCTAAGACTCGAGGTCCCAACCAGGACGCCTGCCGGGTATGGGGCACCCACCAATCCGACGCACTCCTCAACCAGAACGCCTGCCGGGTATGAGGCCGCCACAGCCACCTGCCACCAATCCATCTTCAGTGTTGTACTGTTGCATCTACCTTGCCCAGTCTAGCTGCCGTCAACGCCACCATGACGCCAGACAGTGCCACCTCCCTGCGCGCGTCCATTGTCACACATCTGTCGGCGAGACCCCGCTACGCCACGCCGCCGAGACCAGTCGTCGATGACGTGATAGATACCACGCCGCTCCACCACCTTGCCAGGCCAGCTGTCGACGCCACCATGGCGCCAGACAGCGCCACCGCCCTGCACGAGGCCATCACGCCACGTCTAGCACCGAGACTCCGCTGCTCCATGCCGCTGGGACCCGCCGTCGTCGACGCGAGAGAAGGCACGCCACACCACCTCACGCCTCTTCCATCCGGCGCCGCTCCACAAACGATGCCCCCTAGAGGGAACACGGCACAAAAACGCCGCCATCGTCCGATCCGGTGATCTTAGGATTTCTCCCGGTGCGGCACGAGCAGGTTGACGATAGTTGCTTGACGATGCCTTCATCAAGGTAACGACGTAGACGCCGCCATCGCCCGCCATGACAGGAGTCGGCTCGGTTTCCACCAGCGACTATGTCTCCCCAACTCGCCACCGGTGCTAATAGTGGGATCCAAGATCCGTCACTACCAGCCTGGCCAACTGCCTTCGATGGAGAAGGCAGCCACCACCACCATGCCCGGGCCAAGAGACCCGAACGTCCTCGTGCCGCAAAGATTACC
>NC_041392.1:356532-358976 GCF_002162155.2 Triticum dicoccoides
CCTCTTGACGTTGTCGAGACGAAGCGCAGCCGCAGTGGATCTCGATCTAAACCCCTCGGGCCTAGATCAGATCTCATCGTAGCCAAAATCTCATCCGCCAGCGGCCGCCGGAAATCTCCTGGCCACCGCCAACCCGCTGCGCACTGCCATTGGAGGAGGAGGGAGATGGACGTCGCTCCCCCCACGCGTTACCGCCGGCCGAGGACTGCGCCGCCGCTGCCGCCTCACCACAAGGGCTTCGCCCCGCGGCGTCCTCAGCGACGGCGGCGGTAGTGGGAGGCGATGGAGGGGGAGGGCTGAGGGCGGTGTAGACGGGAACTCCCCGGGGGCGGCGCGGCGCCGCCGCCTCGGGGGAGAGAGGTCGGGGGAGCCATGTGGTTGTGGCGTCATATATACTTCTTTGAAACCTTGTCTGCTGCTTGCTGAAATACTACTACTTACTTCAGTGCTAGCTGTATAAGTATTATAGTGTGTACTGTATGACTATGGAGAAAATTGTACTAGAATTTTTTTGGGATGAAGCTGTGGTATAAAATACCCTGGAAAATTATCTTATTCTTATCTGTGACAACAACATATGCCCAGCTGGTCTGGTCTCATGTATATGTATAGGTATAGCAGCCGGAGCCCGACCTGGTTTACATATAAAGAGTAGAAGAAGCAATCAGTCAATCAATCTGGTTTATATTAAAGCTGATGGCTAGTTGGGAAGCCGCCTAGAATTATTCTGCTCATTTGTTCAACCATCATAACATCCCACACAAATGATTATTCTGCTCATTTATTATCGAATTATTATTCGATAATCAAAATATGGCGGAGTACGTATTCGAATACACATCACATCATAAGCCAAGGGCGACCAAGCCAAGTCTCCAACGCGAGAATACATTTCCACTAGAAACTAGAAAAACTTATAGATATCACCATCCGGTTGTGTGTGTATGTGTAAATTAATTAGGTGCTAATTAAGGTGCAGAGAGACAATTACTTTTTTCCGATAAAAGGGCGATTTTACTATCTCAAATGTAGCATCAAGCGGATACAAAACATTATGAGTAACACCCGGCCTCTGCATAGTTAGGATGCACACAGCCAAACACTAAATTCTGACACTAGAAAATGAAACAAAACCGACAAATCGGCAACAAGTAGAGTCCTATAAACCGACACTTTGCCTATGTTGAAAGCGGCGGTGAATCGATCTGAAGGTTATGCTGCCACCCATGTTGAGAAAAAACCTACGTAACCACCTGCTCCCATCACGTACACACCATCTTGAACATCGGTTGGTGCTCAAGTCAACTGTTCCAGGCAAAAAATAGACAATGACTTGTACACTCAAGTAATGGCCGGCTGCTATACAAGTAGTATATACTACGTAAGTTACTAACAGCTCCAGACAATGACTAATATGAAAAAAAAAATAGGCAAATGATGGAAGCACCCAAGTCATGGGCTGCAAATAACTTCCAGAGTAGCTAGACCAAAAAAAAGCCATTTATACTCGGGCTTCTCGGGCGGTACCGACATCACCCTTGATGGCACAGCCACGGTTACACCAGATGGGGTTCTCAAGCTCACCAATGACACTCTTCACCTCAAGGGCCATGGCGATTCCGCAAGTCGCCAACGGGGCGGTGCAATTCTTCTCCATCACATTCGTGGTCGGCATGGTCCCTGTCTACTCCGATCAATGTACTGATGGCATGACTTTCTTGATATCTCCCACCAAGGATTTCTCGGGTGCACAACACTCTCAAACCTGAGCCTCCTCAACAAAACAAGCAATGGCAAGCCAAGCAACCAGATATTTGCAGTCGAGCTTGATAGCAGCCAAAATACAGAGTTCGGCGACGTCGATGACAACCATGTCGGCATCGACATCAATAGCCTTACCTCCACTGAAGCCCGACCGTCTGGCTTCTATGATGACAAGAGCAACGGCGTCTTCAACAACTTGTCCCTCGTTAGCCGCAAGGAAATGCAAGTGTGGGTAGATTATGATAGAGATACCACTTAGATCAGTGTGACCTTGGCCCCCCTCAAGGTAGCCAAACCGTGGAGGCGACTAGTTTCAACCACGTACAACGGCCTCTCAACAGTACTACAAGATCAGTCCTACCTCAGATTCTCGGCTTCAACTGGTCCGATAAACTCACTGTATTGTGTGCTTGGCTGGAGCTTGGGCATAAACCGTCCTGCACCAGACATTGACATCACCAAGCTGCCAAAGCTACCTCGGATTGGCCCCAAACCTCAGCCCAAATTTATGCAGATCGTCCTACCAATAGCCACTGCCACATTCATCTTTCTTGTTGGAACAACTATATATAATTCTATTGGTGCGGAGGCGAAGGAGGTATGCCGAGCTACACGAAGATTGGGAGGATGAGTATGGGCCACACCCCTTCCTTCTCCTTTTTTTTCGAAATGGGGGAGGG
>NC_041392.1:359278-377565 GCF_002162155.2 Triticum dicoccoides
ATGCATACGGCCACATTTATAAATAAATAAAGTAGTTCAACAATGTTTTGCAAAGTGCTGCAACAAAGGATACTGGCTCACAAAGAGCTAGCAAAATAAAACAAGGCCCAAAAGCCACAACCGGCTGGCATAGTAAAGAGAGATAGGTAAACTAAGCGCCTATCCTATTACATGACCGCCATCCAAACCGGTTGAAGATATCCCGCGCTACCATCTCCCACAGGACAGATCCAGTAACCAAACGCGCCCTGGCCTTCGTCGGAGTGAGTAATGACCACGTACGGATTAGCGCAGTAGCCCCGAATAGAACCTGCAAAAAATGAATAGTTGTTGTTTTGTTAAAAGCCAAGTCATTTCTGCAGTTCCAAATTGCCCATAACAACGCACATGCTCCCACTCGAATTTGTCTAGCTGTTTCGGCCTCTATACCAACCAGCCACGTTCCAAACAACGACCTGACCGAATTCGGAGGAGTAATGTTAAAGGCAATTTGCACCGAGCGCCACAACACCCTCGCCATCGGGCAATCAAAGAAAAGATACTTGGTAGTTTCATCCCGATCACAGAAACTACACCTAGTAGATCTTGTCCAGTTGCGCTTAATCAAATTATCTTTCATTAGAACGACTTGTTTATGCACAAACCACATAAACACTTTGATTTTTAGAGGAACCTTAACTTTCCAAACGTGTTTGGAACTAGGAATAACACTAGAATTGATGGCATCAATGTACATCGACTTGACTGTGAATTCACCAGATTTAGTAAGCTTCCAACACAACTGATCGGGCTGATGAGTAAGCTGAACCTCTATGAGTCTACTCACCAGATGAATCCAAGCCTCCCACCGGTCACCCACAAGCACCCTCCTAAATTGGATGTTAAGAGGAGCAGATTGCAAACTCGTTGCAACCAGAGCATCTCGTCGCCGCACAATGCGATAAAGCGCCGGATACTGGAGTGCCAGTGGTGCATCACCTAGCCAGGTATCTTCCCAGAATCGAGTGTTATTGCCATCACCGACAACAAACTTTGTTCTGTTAAAGAAAGTAGCTTTGACCCTCATTAACCCCTTCCAGAAGGGCGAATCAGTGGGTCGAGCTGTCACCTGCGACAAGGTCTTAGAGTACAGATACTTGTTACGAAGAATCTGCTCCCAAGTTGCCTCAGTCTCGGCAGATAACTTATACAGCCACTTACTGAGAAGGCATCTATTCTTAACTTCAAGGTTCTCAACCCCAAGACCCCCTTGGTCTTTTGGTCGGCAGATGACATCCCATTTGGCTAGACGGTACTTTCTCTTAGTTTCATCGCTCTGCCAGAAGAAACGAGACCGATAGAAGTCCAGCCTTTTCCTAACTCCAACTGGAACCTCAAAAAAGGATAAAAGAAACATAGGCAAACTCGTGAGCACCGAATTAATAAGAATCAATCGGCCTCCATACGACATAAGTTTGCCCTTCCAGCAACTCAGTTTCTTCTCAAACCGATCCTCGATACACTTCCATTCGCTGTTAGTTAACTTACGATGGTGAATGGGGATACCAAGGTAAGTGAACGGTAGAGTCCCCAAATCGCAACCAAACAGTTGCTTGTAAGCATCTTGTTCCTCTTTGGCTCTACCCCTTCCTTCTCCTACAAGGATTTAGTCCATGCTACTCAAGGATTTCATGGTAAGAAAAGAACCTACTTGGCCATGGAGGATTTGGGAAGGCGTATAAAGGCGTGCTTCCGGTCTCTAAACTCGAGGTTGCGGTGAAGAGGGTGTCCCACGAGTCAAAGCAGGGGATAAAGGAGTTCAGCGCCGAGATTGTTAGTATCGGCCGTATCCGCCACCGCAACATAGTCCAGTTACTGGGTTATTGTAGGAGAAAAGGTGAACTTCTATTGGTCTATGACTATATGTCAAATGGTAGTCTTGACCAGTACCTACATGCATCATCAAGAACTGGAGGAGGATTTGAAATCACTCTAGATTGGGCTCAGAGATTTGAAATCATCAAAGGCGTTGCATCCGGCTTATTCTACCTTGATGAGAGGTTGGAGAAAGTTGTCATCCATCGAGACATCAAAGCAAGCAATGTGCTTCTCGATAGTGAAATGAATGGACGCCTAGGTCTAGGTGACTTTGGCCTTTCAAGGTTGTATGACCATGGCACCGATCTACAAACAACGCGTGTTGTCAGCACCATGGGGTATTTCGCTCCGGAGCTAGCGCGCACCGGTAAGGCAACGCCTCTAACAGATGTGTGCGCATTTGGCATTTTCATCCTCGATCGAGGTAACTTGCGGACGGAGGCCAATTATTGACAACGGTCAGGAAGAGGATGACGGTTCGGAGATAATGATTGACTGGGTTGTGGAGCATTGGCGCAAAGGGTCGCTCACAGACACGCTGGACAGGAGGCTACGAGGCAGCAACTGCAACCCCGACGAGGTACATCTGGCGTTAAAGCTGGGATTGTTGTGTGCGCATCCGTTCGGCAATGTAAGGCCCAGTATGCGGCAAGTCATGCAATACCTCGACGGTGACACGCCCCTCTCTGAGCTGATGCCCACAAACTTGAGTTATAGCATGATGGGCGTATTGCAGAATGATGGTTTCAGCCAGTACGCATCATTGAGTGCCGCAGTTAGCAGCAGGAATGGAAGTCATTCTGAATAAGTTAGCAGCTGGTAAGTCCCTGTTTCTTGTCAGTTGTCAGCTTGAATTAATAGATCTTGTAAACACTTATAGATCTATTTAAAATTAATAGGACATCATATATGTAGGGTTTCAAACCCAACTTTCTGTCTTCTGAACATATATACATACGCCAAAGTTGAAGCTTTTCTCTCTGGAACCTGAATTACTTACTGTCAGGACAGGAGCACGGCCAAAGCTTCACTGAAGAAAGGTACTTTGAAGAAGCGAATCACAGCACGGTTCAGTTAGATTTGAAGAGAGTACCTAGCATGTGCCATTGGATGATGCTGAGACATTAGGCATTCAGATTCAGATGCTGCAGTTAAAGAGAATTGATCAGTTTTTTTTTTTGGCCAAAACAATAGAGCATGAGAAACTATTGTTTTTTGTGGTTGTTATGAAGATCATTGGCCGGCCCTCTGAAATTCGAATATATGAGTATATATGTTTGCTCTAAGTAATTAAACGTATTGACAGGCGGCCGGAGCAATCTTGAGAAACAGCTTGGAGCAGTCTTGAGAGTGCCCAAAACAAAACATGCTTTTTTTTTCTGTATCTTGTGGTTGACAGGCTCCAATGACTGAATCTGTTGAAATATATGAGCCTTTCAGTTGACTGAATTCAGTTACTGTAGGACAGGTCCATCCAAAACAATTTCTTTATATGTTTCGTGCTGGCAACTCCACCGCATCTTAGCTACAGAGTTGCAAATTCACTGCATACTGTACTAGTATGGGCAGAAGCACAAGACAAGATTTTGTAAATACAACGTCTGCCTAGTTAAAAAATTAATAATGTTTACCAAAATACACGAATCTTTGTTTTGCATAACTTAACCTGTCAGAGTAATTTGATCATCTTGAGTGTTTCTTGTGTGTTTTTGTACATACGTACGTACATATGGTCCTTTCAAATCTCCTCTGCTGCTTACTAAGATAGTACTAATTGAGTAGTAGTGTGTAAGGACGCTCTGCAGAAAAGTTTAGGTACTTTTATGCGGTAATAATAAAAAGTTGTTGTTCCCTATCTTGTACTACTAGTATGTTTGTGAATGGAACAAGACATGGAGAGATGGGGGGTGTTGACCAAAATATTCAGACTAGCACATGAAGGGGTGTGCCTTGTTACTATGTACTCCCTCTGTACTTTAGTGATCCAAACGCTCTCTCTTATGACTTGCATAGGCGAGGGAAAGACTAAGCACAGTTGACTCCTCTCATGGATGAGAGAGAGAAGCAAATAGAAACAGATTCGGTTCCGTTAGTTGATGTTTTCTCTAGGTCTCAAGGTATGAGCAGGTTTGCTTGTTTATTTGTTTATTACTACTCCCTCCGTCCCACAATTCTTGTCTTAGATTTGTTTAAATACGGATGTATCTAATACTAAAATGTGACTTGATACATCCGTATTTAGACAAATCTAAAACAAGAATTTTGAGACGAAGGGAGTAGTAAATATGCCCATGCGTTGCAACGGGAGAAAAACTATTAGATTATGCAGGTGTGGTGGATATTAAAAAAAAGTCTAAATCAAATGCCAGGATGAGATAAGGACTTTTAAAATGTCATTTCACAAACTATGTCTGAGTGATGTCATGATGAGATAAGGGACTTTTAAAAAGCCATTTCGAGAACTGAAAATGTGATGGTCTCATCACGACTTAATTTCCTAATGCGCCACAACAAAATATTTTTTGGCTGAGCAAATTGCATTGATGGACCCTGCCTGATCTAGACTGATCAATGATGTGTCTCGCCTTGACCTAGCGTAGCGGTGTCTATCATAATCAGTAATGTGGTACCAGAATAAACGTAGCTGTGTATGGAGGCAAAATATAAATTTAGTCATTTTTTTATAGGTTACAAAAACTAACCCATAGGAATTTGAGTCAATTTTTAGGGGGCTCAACATTGTACAAGACACGCAAACCTTTTTTTTACCGAACGCGATGGACTAAATAAAGTCATAAAACGACCTCTACAGATCCCCTAATAAAACCTCCACGTAAGCGACGGTTCATTTTGTTCATTATTTATGGATCTATTTTATTTTTTGTCAACATATTCTAAAATTACAAGGTCATTTTTTTTAAATTCCCGAATATTTTTTGAATACTTGTTTTTTTTTGAAAAATCATGACATTTTTTATTTCATGAACATTTATCTAAAGTCATGATTTTTTTATAATATGCGACCATTTTTTTAAATCATGATCCTTTTATTGATTTCGGAATGTTTTTTGAATTCAGAAACAGTTGTAATATGCGACCCATTACAGCTGACGGGAGGAGGTGGCGCGCTTGTTGAGAAAAGGAGAGAAAAAAGCGGGCGGGAGGAGGAGGCGCGCTTGTTGAGAAAAGGTGAGAAAAAGGGTAGGAACCTAGATCAAACCTGATCTCCCATGAGGAGGATGGAGGTCCTAGCCATTGCGTTGCTCAGGTGCGCATGTTATGGGAGTGTATCAGTATATAAGAACAACGGAACCCGGGTCGATGTTAAAATAAAACCGAACTGTTTTTATTTACTTATGGGTGGCATCATGGGTAATTTATGGCAACTTTGAGGGTAATTATGGTGACGTACCGCCAGAAACAATAGCCCCTTTATTATCAGGTAAGATAAGATTATTGACTAAACAATTTCTACTTGGAGTAGACTAACGGAACCGAATCTGTATCAAGATTTGGTAAGGAATTTGTATCAAGTATATGTGATATGGTAAGGAGTCATCTCTGGCCTGAGAGGTGGTAGTCCAAGGTGTGGCACTGCAAGATTGGGAAGGGCCGAATAGGGCTGCAAAGTCAAAATGTGCCTCTCACAGTGGCATTGCCACCCTGGTTATTTTCTCATAATAGAAAAGAGAAAACCTAATATTATAGACCTTTTTTTTTTTCCTATTTTGTGTTTTTACTAGTGGCTTTCTTTAGTTTTTCTTTTCTTCTTTTCTATTTTTTCTTCTAAAAAATTCATGAACATTTTTTCAAAATAATAAATCCAAGAACATTTGTTAAATTTTGTGAACATTTTTTTGAAATCTGTAACTTTTATTCAAATTTATGATTTTTTTAAATGCGAGAACAACTTTTGGAGTTTTGAATTATTTTTTTCAAATTCTCGAGGATATGTTGAATTCATGAATATTGTTGAAACTAGTGGACATTTTTCTTTTGGCGAGCATTTTTGAAATTAGGAACTCTTTTGAATTCCTGAACCTTTTTAACTAGTAAATTTGTACGTGCTTCGCACGTCATTTAAATATATAGAAGCAATATTTTTGGACCATCGATTTTTTTATTTTTGCCCAGACCTCCACGAATGTCATTTTGACCTGAAATTTTGCACGCAGTTAGAAAATTTATCAATGTCCATCACAAAAAAAAAATTCAAATTTGTTTGAATTTTTTTACTATTTTTTGGATTATACTGTTCATGCGGGAGCATATGAGCTCGGGATCAAATACTCCATGTCCGACAAGCTACCTTTTTTAAGGGAAAAGTTATAAGCTACCTAGACTAAAAAAACTTGTATATTGGTAAGCGCATTTTTGTTGTGTTCAACAATACGCGGATGTTATCAGTTTATTAAATCTGCAAATTATAAACTTTTACGTTCTGCCATACATATGAGATAAGATTTTTCTTAGCAGATTATGTTGGTAGCTTTACCCTATCTGTATGAGCTGAAATTCTGTCAATGTATAGCACTCAATCTTCAAGTAGCCACTGGTACTGTATAGAGATATGAAAGAAATATGTTCAGTTAGCTGCTCCCAGCAAGCAAGCCTGCTGCAGGTTCTTGTGAAACAGAAGATAAGATTTTGCAAATACAACACCTGCCTAGTTGTTTACCAAAATATACAGATCTCTGCATTTGTGGCAGAGAAGCATATACTCCCTCCATTCCTAAATATTTGTTTTTCTAGAGATTTCAACAAGTGACTACATACGAAGTAAAATGAGTAAATCTACACTCTAAAATATTACTATGCACATCCGTATGTGGTAGTCCATTTGAAATCTCTAAAAAGACAAATATTTAGGAACAGAGGAAGTATATGTTTTCCAGAGTTGTGCATAATAACTGAACCTGTGAGACTAATTAGATCATCTTGAGTGCTTCTTGTGTGTTTTTCTACATACATACGTACGTACATATGGTAATTTTAAATCTCCTCTGCTGTAATATTTGGTATGTAACACACATGACTGACTTGATAGGTGATGTTATGCACAAAGATTAAGCAGAAAAATTACACTTAGTTCGGTAAGATTCTTATTATCAACACTGCGTACATTGGTGTAATAAGCATGAAAATGCATAAATATTTTATATGGAAGCAGTATGGCATCAGTACAGATACTAAGCTCCTGTGAAATGAGCTCTTCCGGTGAATCGAGGGTGTGCAAAAGGGCGTGGGTCCCGGGTGACAGTGGGTGAGACGTGTTGTGTTGGCAGCTGAGCCCCCTGCGTATCTGTTTTTCATGTGTACGTGTCTTGCGTGGAATCCTTGTGGATTTGGTGGGCGCCGCGTGCCTTCGTGGGGCCCTGTGAGTTCTCTGATGCGTCACGGGAGAGTTGGGCTGGGGCGGCGTGCCACGACCCGACGGGGGAGACAACTGGGTCTGCCGTGGATTGCTGCTCATGTATATAGCATCTGTGCCGGAGCCGGCGGCCGGCACACCCACCCGGCACCCGTGGTGGATCCTTCGAGGATGGGTGGAGCAGCGAGGGATGGCGTGGATTTGGAGGAGGGGAGGTGGAACTTGCGGCTGACGGCATGGTTGTCCTTGTTGTCTGCAGGGAGGAGAGAGAAGGGAGCAGCGGTCGTCGACGTGGCTGTAACTGGGAGGTCTGGGCATGGCTGCATATGCCGGAGGACAGGAGGAGGAGGAAGGACAACTTGTCTGCAGCCGAGAGCAGAAGGAGGAGGAAGCACAAGTTTGGTTGCAGCCAGGAACGGACCAGCTTGGAGGACAGAAGGAGGAGGAAGCAGGAGCAGAGAGGGGGAAGGGAGCAGCGACCAGCTTGGTGTCTCCGTTGGCTTTCGTATGGGCGGAGGAGTGGGAAAGGAGCTCACGGTGCTGCTGTTGGTTGAGGAAGCACAGGCGTCGTCGTCGTTTCGCTTGGTTTTAATTAGGGAACGGTGTCGTTATTGATTGACGAAGCACACTGCTATGCTACTATTTATTTGGAGAAGCTGCTGTTGGATTTGCTATATGAAATTTGTATTGATTTTTGCTTATGGGAGGAGATGAAAGTTTTATAAATTTGTCGAGCTTCTGCCCTGTCAGATTATAATTGTTCATACGGTAGTTGAATATGTAGTTATAAGATAATATTAAAATACAAGACAAAAATAGAGACAATGGAAAACTGAATGTGCATATATCTTTTTAGACTATTGTGTATATGAAATTATAGACAACGATATATACACATGGTGCTGGAGATGCTCTCAAGGCTGCGTCCGTTGGTGGTGGTCCGTGCAAGGAGGGTTTCGGTTGGACGGTCGGCGGGAGCTGTCCAGAGAGGTTTCTTCGTCGCCGTTTCCACGGTTTGCTTTGGTGTGAAATCTTCCTTTGCTTCGTCGCTGGTTCTCTTCTGAAGCTGTTTTTGGTTTGATGTTGAGCATCCCTGTGCGTTTGGTTTTTGGCCGTAGCTTGGCGTTGCTCTGGCCACCATCATCAGCTCCGGTTGTAGCTTCCCCTCACACGCCTCCTTGCCCCGTTCAGATCTGGGAATCAGCCTCTGATGGCTCGTTGCACACCCCCATCCTAGGTCATCGACAGTGACCCACCACACAGTGATGCCCAAATGTTTGTCTTTGTAGAGGAGTTGTCCGCTATGTTTGCTGTCAACTTTGTTGATCCGGCTCATGGTGGGCCTTTTTCCTCCAAACTTGCCACCTCCCGACAGTGGTCGACAACCTAACAATTGAGTTTTTGAGTTAACGTCAAGAGGGGATGTTATTTCACTTTACATTGCATGTCCATTTAATGGTAATGAATAAGAGGATGATTTCATCTTCGCGAGACATTAGTCTCTCAATTAGTGGATGTTTATTAAGTAAAAAAATAAGTTCTAATAAGACATCATGTATGTATCGAATTTGTTGGTGTAACAAAAAGTCAATGAGGAAGCTCGAATTCGTAATGGAACTTCCGAAGTTTCGAAGTGGTACTCACGACCATGATGTATTATCTCGCTGTAGTAAGAGTAATAAGAATTTTTATTGAAGATATCAGAAGGAAAGCCTCTTTGTTACCGGTAATACACGTTGTATTATTGAATATTATACTGGCACTCTGGAATTATCTAATGGCATACTTTCTTGTTATGTTCTACCATTTTTTTAGTCTTCGCATTTTCCTTTGCTATACTTTAGTAAACATAATAATGCAACCATAGTCTATGGCTAAAAGCACAATACGTTATACCATATATGTTAAATAAAAAAGTGGTGCAATAATTAGAGAAAAATGGCGCAGCAAAGCGCGCGTATCCATCTAGTCTTCTCCAACTTTTAAGAAAATACAACATAAGCACACAATGCTATAAAGGAGGTTACTATCCAATCTTAGGTGCAATTTGTCGGCTTCCCTACATAAGAGCAAAAGAGGGTTGCAGATTGACTAGCATTATACAGCTGTACTGAGCACAACACTATTGTGTGGCTACATAGAGGACCACCTTTTATTGGGGAACTTTTGTCTCTCGACGATAACCCTATCGTAATGGAATAAAACTCATTTACCCCGCAAAAAAACTCAAACATTTAAAAGTAGTATGATACTTATAGTCTAACAAATAATGACATGTGATAGGCTGCTAACTCGATCGTATTGAGTGGCAAGGCCTTTTCACATCAACAACAAAAAGTAATGAGTGGAAAGGATGACGAGAACGCAGTCAGGGACATACCTCAGCTAAGGACCGACGAAAATGAGATTTTATCTGCGCCATTTACGGAAAAAGAGGTGTTTGAGGTCGTATCCCAGATGAAGCATAATAAGGCACCTGGACTAGATGGGTTCCCGGCAGAATTCTACAAGAAATACTGGCGCATCATTAAGGCTGATCTCATTCCAATGTTCCATGAATTCTTTAATGACCACCTACAGCTTTTCCACCTTAACTTTGGAACAATAACATTGTTATCAAAGAAGGAGGAGGCAGTACTGGAAACTCACGAAGAACGGGGCTTTCATGGTAAAATCTTTGTACTTGGATCTGATTGATTCTGACCCAATCCCGAGATCTATTCATATTTGGAAAATTAAAGTTCCGTTGAGAATCAAGATATTCATGTGGTTCGTCCATAAGCAAGCGATTCCCACCAAAGATAATCTGCTTAGGCGCAGTTGGGTAGGCAATTCATGTTGTTGTTTTTGTGGTACTGATGAAACAATACAATATCTTTTTATCGATTGCCCTCTCGCTAAGCTTCTGTGGCGTACGATTCATATAGCCTTTAACATAAGCCCTTCAGTTAGCATCGACATGTTATTTGGGACATGGCTTACTGGACTGGAATCAGTTACTGTGGAACGTATTCGGATAGAAACATGCACACTTTTCTGGGCTATATAAAATTGAAGGAATGATATGATCTTTAACAGACAAAATATTTTAAATTTCTTGCAGGTTATCTACAGGGCGTCCGCTTGGATATGTACGTGGTTGTTACTCACTCATACGGACTCCATGGAGCTTTTGGTTACTGTGTGCAACCGATGGAAGACGGTAGCACGGGCTACTTACAACCGGTTTGGATGACGGTTTACTAATAGGATAGATGCCTAGTCGTCTGATCCTGTTCATTACCAGTTGTGGCTTGGTCTATTTCTTTTGCTTTTTGTGCTCCTTCTGTGAATTGTACTGCACTGTGGACCTTTATTTGATGAACCTTTTTAATAAAATGGCCGCATGTATCGTTTTGATGCAGAGGCCGGGGGTATGTCCTCCTTTTCGAAAATAAAAAAGGATTTTGTAAAGAGCATCGATCGGCTAAGAGAAGACGGCTTGGACATGTGACAAATGGCAAGACGTACTAGACGGCAACCAACTACACAAACTATGCATACATTTTTTGAATTATTATAAGGTGCAACGTCGTTGTTGAAAGATAGATGAGGCAGCTGGTACCTAGTACTATTTGATCGAGAAAAACGGCCTACCTCGTAATAGTCGACTCAGCAGAGTCGACGGCCGGTTGCATTGCATGCATGTAAATGTAACAAGGAGACAAAAACATATAGTATAACAAAAGAAAGCTCAAGGGACAAACAAAAAAAGTTGAATGAAGTAGCCCAGAAAATTAAGCTAGCTAGCTAGGGATGCCCTTCTTCTTATGAGGCTGGGAGAAGAAGCGATTTCTTCATTCTTCCCGCCCGGCCGCCATGCCCATGCCCATTCACATTCACGCTCTCCTGCTCCTCCTTGCGCTCGTTCCGCTCGCCGCAGCACAGACGACGTGGGCAAACTGCGGCACAGGCCAAGGCAACTACTCGGCAGGCAGCACATACGAGAGCAACCTCGTATACCTCCTCCGCATCCTCCGCTCGAACGCCTCCAACTCGCCCTCCCGATTCGCCTCCGGCGCCCTCGGCGCTGCGCCGGACACTGCCTGGGCCCTGGTTCTCTGCCGTGGCGACGTCAGCGCCCCCGACTGCTACGACTGCGTCAGCAGGGCCATGCGGGACGCGGTCACAGCCTGCAACCGCAGTATGGACGTGGCCTTGTACTACAGCCCGTGCTACGTCCGTCTATCCGACGACCACGACTTTCTCGACCCCACCGGCAACTCCGGCGAGGTGACCTCTCCTTACCGGCGCCGACAGAATCAGCACCGACGTCCATGCCTACCAACAGGCGGTCACCGGCTTTCTCACCGCCACGGTGCAGTATGCTGTGGACAACTCCTCCAGGCTCTTCGCCACGGGGCATTGGGTAGGGCCCGACCGCAATATGTACTCGGCGGCGCAGTGCGCACCGGACCTGTCGCCGGCGCAGTGCCGAAACTGCCTGCAACGCCTCGTGGGCAAGTGGTGGACCACGTTCCCCCACTTGGATTTGGAGGGCGCCAGCATCGCTGGTCCTCGCTGCACTTTGAGGTACCAAGTGTCCCCGTTCTACATTGGCAGCGCCATGTTGCAACAGACCAAGCAGGCGGCTGAACCGGCGCCAGCTCCAGCACCCACGGCTGCTACTGCTGCTCCTACGAGAGGTCAGTCAGCTAGCTACCTGCCTAAAGGGCAACCTGATGCATGTAGCTCCCGCTTGCGCAGGGTCCAGGGAAGGGTCCGACCACTTTGGGTCTATAGTACGTAGCCTTTCCCTACATTTCTGTAAGAGGCTGTTTCCAGGACTTGAACCCATGACCTCATGGTCACAAGGCAGCAGCTTTACCACTACGCCAAGGCTCCCCTTCCAGCTAGCTACCTACCTCTGCCCCGAAAAGAGTTTAAGCCTTGAAAACCCTTTTTCTTCTTTCCGAAAAAGAAAAAGGAGGATTAGCCCCTGCCTCTGCATCAAACGCGTCAACAAAACAATTTTATTGGTTGTTTATGCACCTCGATTTATTGGTTGTGTTACCAAATCAAACGCGTCAACAAAACAATCTTACTCACTTAGATGATTGATATCGCCTGGCATTGTTGCCGAGTCCCCAGCTTCAGGCAAGATGGAATACATTTTAAATGATGACTAGCGAGATATGAATTCTTCAAAAAATAAGTGAGAGATGTGCCACAAATTTTTTTTTTGTTTTTGCCAAAACTGTATTCGATCAAAAGAAAGTCACATATGTAGTTCATGTTCTATTGTCCTTCAATGCCTTGCAATGTATTTGTTTCTTCTGTATATTTGGTTGGCAAAATAATGAACCAATGTAGTACTATTGGATGACACAGTGTTTACTCATAAATGCGATGTTTTGTTCCAGGTAGCAAGAGGGCCGTCATGAAGATTATGCTAATAGGTATGCTAAAAACTTTTGTCATCTTTTCATATGTGACGATTTAAATACCAATGGTCCACTAATAGTGTTTTTCTATGATGAAATAGTAACTTCAAAAATTTACCATGCCTGTAATCATTGAAAATTGATTCTAAACTAAAATTTCAGAGAAGCAACTCCCAGTTTGCACGTACTACTAGAATTTATGGAATTTAGCTTTGTTGATATTTTTTCCACCATGCAATCTTGCATAAAGGGAAATTTAAACTACCTTTGGTCTTGCAAATCATAATTACTATACTGCAGCCTTTAATTAGTTTACGCAAGGAAGTAACATATGCTTTCTTCGACAGCAGCAGCCGCAACCTTGCTATTCCCATGTATTTATATGCTGACATGGCGTAGAAAAGGGAGAAGACTATGGTTTATCCTTTGCAACAAGTCTAGCAGAAACAATGAAAATAATTACGAGGCCATGATAGCATCCTATGGATCCCTAGCTCCAAAACGATACATGTACTCGGATGTAATGAAGATAACATTTTCTCGCAGCAATGAGCTTGGAAAAGGTGGTTACGGTGTGGTTTTCAAAGGAAGACTTCATGATGGTCGTTTAGTTGCTGTGAAATTCTTGCATGACTCCAAAGGAAATGGGGGCGAGTTTGTGATGAGGTTATGAGCATTGGCAGGACATCACATGTTAATGTTGTTACCTTATTTGGGTTTTGTTTGGAGGGATCAAAACGAGCTCTTATATATGAACACATGTCGAACAGTTCCTTGGATAAGTTCCTTTACTCAGAGAACCCCAAAGAAGTTTTAGGATGGGAGAGGCTCTATGAAATAGCACTCGGGATTGCTCATGGCCTCCAATACTTGCACTATAGCTGTAATACACGCATCATCCATTTCGATATCAAGCCTCAAAATATCCTTCTGGACAGTGATTTTAGCCCCAAAATTGCTGATTTTGGTCTCGCTAAATTGTGTCATACGAAAGAGAGTAAAGTTTCAATGACTGGTGGTGCTAGAGGAACAATTGGATTCATTGCCCCAGAAGTTCATTCTAGAACCTTCGGAGTGGTTTCAACAAAGTCAGATGTTTATAGTTATGGAATGATGTTGTTGGAGATGGTTGGAGGCAGGAGAAATGTAAAATCAATTGTTGAAAAATCCAGTGAAAAGTATTTCCCAGATTGGATTTATGACCACTTTTCACAAGATGAAGGTTTGCAGGCATGTGATGTGACAAGTGAAACTACGGAGATAGCTAGAAAGATGACATTAATTGGCCTGTGGTGCATACAGGTATTACCTATGTATCGCCCTACTATAACACGAGTTCTGGAAATGTTTGAGAGAAGCTTAAATGAACTGGACATGCCACCAAAGCAGAACTTCTGTGAACTAGTGTAAGATATTTCTCTCCTACTTTTGTTCCTTTGTTTTTGTGTGAAATTATTATTTAGCACTAACTTGATATACTCACTTGTCTCTCGTTTCAGTGAAAGTTCATCTCACAATATGGAGGTACAAAGTGCAAGTTCTACCAGTACCAGATTTGAGAAGATAAGCCATGTGAACTCAAAAAACCTACAACGGTTGCCAACTCTTTCAGCAGATATATAAGCCCCGTTAATCCAAAAAAAAATCCTACAATGATTTCCACTCTTTGAGAAGGTGACCTGCATTGGAGTACATTCAGAAATTGAACAAGCACAATGAAATTCAGCATTGTACATATTCCATATGTATGCATGATCTGGAGCATCGGTCCGATGTCAGCGCCCACAAGTTACTGTCCAAGCAAGAACTAAAATTATTTCAGGTATCGTATGAGCTTTGTGTTGCAAGCTCCAACCGCTAAAATGCATGGATCTTTAAGAGTATAAACACAAAAGCAGGATTTAGGCTCTAAGTATGGGCACTAAACTTTCATAATATGGATGCATAAAGGGCATCCGTATAAACATTGTGGCAATATATTTCAATTCGCTGTAAGCAAACTAATTGTGGAAGTGCAAGGTGCATACTTAGTGTTGAGTAATGTAGTAGAAAATAAAAAATGATTCTCTCTATGATCAACCAGGAACACTACAAAGATGCAATGAATAGTTTGGATCAGATCGTTACCGACTTCGAGTTGCAGCGGAAGAAGACGAGTCAGTATGAATCATACTTGGAGTCCCTCAAACTGTAGATGAATGATTACACAAACCGTCCATGAACAGTCTCTCGAACGGAAGACCGAAAGCACAGCCTCTCTACGAGTTGTAAGCATACGGTGTTCACGATCCGTCAGTGCTTCACCGTCCAGAGCTAATCGTCCCCGAAGAATTAGATGGAGGAGATTATAAACACACTGGGCTTCTAATTATGAGGATAAGAGGATCTAGGTCTATCTCTAATTAGATCAATTAGGACCAACTAGAACTAGAAAGGACTAGAGGAGGCTCCAAAACAAGGAGGTAGCCACCTTGTAGGTTCTTCACATTCTAGACCCCCTGCAACAAAGATCAAAATCAATTAATTCACATTGATCTCAACCAGACATGGAGAATCGATCAAAAACAATTCAGTAACTAACTAACTAAGCGAGACACACCACTTGCGGCGGCAAGCCTAGAGTAGAACCAGGTGCAGCCGCCGCAAGGATGTTCTATCAACGCAAACAATAAAGTGTATTTTGTCGGAAAATGATAAAGGTTAATTGCTAAACGAAGTACCTTTTTCTATAAGGCAAATGCTTGCATAATTGGTCAGCATGGTTTGATGTTAGGTTTAGGATTACACAAAAACTTTAGCCTAAAGTTCTTTCAGAAGTTGAAGATCAACATGCTAGTTTTGAATCATTAGCTATATAAACTACATATGGAAGAACCAAAAAGGTTACAAAAAAAATGGTTGTTCACATACTTTGGATGCACCATTGGAGGTCTACCTCAATTCATCAATTGGTTTGGTTTTAGACGTGGAATGACAACAAAAGTAATAGGCATGGTGGGCTTGTACTTGGCAGTTCTCCTGTAGACAAAAGTAATTGGCTTGTACATACCAGATATGCCAGATAGTGTATGAATTAATTTGCATTAAACTGTAAGCCTACGCGAAGCAATACTATTTTCGTTCTACCTTGCCGCACGTCGAAATGAGGTGAAGCAAATGATGACTGAGGCCTTAACTTCGATAGCAGCCTGCACCTAGCAAAAAGGTAGCGAACTGCTTTACACTTATAAACACAAATCAGACTCTATATTCGATTTCACAGTACGCTTGAAGTATAAAATTTGGGTGAAGACGTTCTCAGCCTGTGAATTAATTCAAGAACACATTCGGTGCCTGTCCTTTGGGATGGTGTTTCTCGGTAAAGTATCAGTATTTAAGTCAAATTTGAACTACAGAAAAGGGTTCTTTGTCCACAGATGCCCCTCCCAAAACATGCCTGCATTAATCAAGGATATGGACACCTCGAAAGAAATTTCGCCTCAACACAAATTCTACCCACTACTAAATATTCTCAACTGGATACAACATGCACAGAGTCTAAGTACCAGGAAAATAGCCTCACTACCTGAACAAAACAACTGCAATTCATGTTACGAGTAGTATTGATCAGCAGTACAGGAGAGAAAAAGTACGAAGATCTGCAAGAGCACCTTGTCATGCTTTATGCTGCTGCTGTATTTAAGAAGTCTAAAAGGACCCCCTTTGCTGGTCATATTCTAGAGTGGTATAAGAACTTCATATTCTTGAGTAGATAAAAACTTCACTGCATTTTCCCTGGAGTATAGAGATCTTAATATTTGTACCGTAGTTCATAGCTTTTTGAAGAGAAATTCATGGTGTCGCAACCAACTTACGTGTTAGTATAGTCTATTATGAAAATCATCAAGATATAGTATATTCATGTATATGATATTTTATTAGGTGCAGGTAGTACGGATATGGCTTAGAGATATACGGTGCTTTGTCGAGGTGTGCCCATCATATCTTTCATAGCTACCAGAGATAAACGTATGCAACTATCTAGTACTCCCTCCGTTCCATAATTTTTGCAGGTTTAGATCAAATCCGAACTAAAATCACGACAAGAATTATGGAATGGAGGAGTAACGGAGAAGGGTCAAAGGTGTTTGGGGTCATACATTCACGCTCTACTGGTACAATAGATATCTATCTAGTTTGTCATCGTCGACTGAGGAATTATCTCCTAACAAATCTATAGTTTGAATGTAGGCTAAATGTTCATATGATGACAGAAGTAGAATCAACATTTTCTTTGTTAGGATATTTACGATATATAAATCAATTTGGTTAGTCAGAAGCTCTTGCCTTACTTAACCATTTAAAGATTATGAATGGTTACATGTTAAACATTATGCACTCAGAAGTCGTAATTAGATCCATCGGTACATTTAATATTAAGCATCATATGTATTCAGAGAAGTATTGACAAATCATTCGACTAAATGGAAGAATTGAGCAAAATCCTCCAGGAGTGGGCCTGCAAAAAGGACGACTGCACCAACAAATATAAGCATCAAATAGTAAACTTCAAATTTATTCATAGGATTTTCATACTATACCAGAGCTGGGGGCGGCAGAGAAGTGGACCTCGAGGAGGCATCATCTTTGGGGAAACCATCTAGAGTGTTGCTGGATCACTTTAATATGAGGAATCACACCTGGATCATCTAGAACGCTGCTGCCGGTTGGAATAATTAGTAATTACACTATTCCTGTTAAAAGCACACAAGAAGGCGAATCCAAGCTTCGTCGAGCAGGTGAAGAGATACTAACCAAACTTATATGTGCATTTCTAAAAAATTATAAACATGTATTGCTTAATTAGATTATCGATCTAAGCACATCACAAATCCTTCCATCCAAGTGTGTGAATTCCACCCATTCAATTAGAAGATCAAACCTGAGATAAGAGAAATTTATAAGTTGAAGAACACATGTCACTTGCATCCAACTAGTGCGAGAACATCACAAATATCACATGATCCCCTTTCTAATGCACCTGTGGGCCGACTGGGGCATAAATGTTTCTTCTCCTCGGTTTGATTAACCGGCGATTGAGCAAGCGGTCTACTCCGGAGCCAGCGGAGACCATTGAGGTTGAGGCCTTATCACGAACTCGAGCGCCATTTGGGGCTTGGGTATGCGCCGGAGTGTTGGACGACGCACTGGAGCATCTGATGGAGGATACCGCCGCGGCGGAGCGGGTGCTTCTGTGGCGGCTGCTAGTCCATCCAGAGGCTATTATCGTCGTGGGCAGAGGGGTGGACGGAGAAGAGCGCCGCGGAACTCATGGCCGTCATCCCGCCATGGTCTTGACTCTTGCGCACTCTTGGTGGGTGGACATGGCGGAGGAAGCGGAGAGGCGTGGGGGATTGATTTGGCCGAGTGGACTCCAGATTGGTGGTGGTACCATGTCCCGGACGAGAAAGCCAAGAAGGTTGAGGCAGCGCGGCCGCCCCGAATAATGGCTGTAGAAGGACAAGATATGGGCTGTGCAATCTTAATGTATTGATCGGTGCACCAGGCACGTATATATAAGTACAGAGGTGGGTCACAACCTCAACTATACAAAGGAAACAGGAGGTGGACCCTACACACAAATATACACTTACACA
>NC_041392.1:377575-386711 GCF_002162155.2 Triticum dicoccoides
GCAAGGAAACATAACGTGTTATCTGTAACATGGGTACAATTTACCACGTGACACATGTAGTAAGCAATCCAAATTATTCAAAACAAAACACGGTTACAATTTTGGTAAAAAAAATGTAGTGCAGCGTACAAACGTACTGCCATCTTAGAAATATGGTTACAGATACATCGTACAAGCATGCGGCCACCTTGAAAACACAGTTACCAATTTTGTTCTGACCAAAGGAGACCTCCACTGCTGCTCATGTTTTAAGGATTTCACCAAAAATAGCTTAGTGACAAACATCTTGCATCTTACGTGATCGACTCAGTATGTGTAGCCGCTCAGCTACCTCCATCATCGTTGGTCTTTGATCTACATCCAGACTAAGGCACTCCACGGCCATAACCGCAAGACTGTCAAGAAGCTCCAAATCTTCTGGCATCGCTATTTCCTTGTCAAAAAACTCGGTGGCCTTCTTCTGTTTCTTATGGGCTTCAAGAAAGCTCTTTACCAAGATATTATTGTCGGAACGTATGGCCATCCTGCTGCTGATAAGCTCCAGGATCATAACTCCGAAACTATAGACATCACTTTTTTCGGTGAGGAGGCCTTCCTGAAGATATACCGAATCCATATAATTCATGTCGCCGATGACTGATCCGGTGTGTTGCTTGTCTCTCGCAATCAACCTGGATATGCCGAAGTCTGAAATCTTGGGTACAAAGTTATCATCCAAGAGTATATTTGCTGGTTTGACATCACCGTGTAGAATTCTAATATTTGCTTTTGAGTGCATATAAGCTAGACCATCCGCTGACTGTGCAGCAATACTTAAACGTGCATCCAAGTTGAGAGCTACATTGTTCTTGTTGCTGTGAAGATTGTCATGGAGGCTACCTTGGGTGATAAACTCGTAGACCAGCATGGGGGCATCAACTTCAAGGCAACAACCAATGAGCCTAACAATGTTCTTGTGGATGACTTGAGTTTGGATGATGACTCAATTTGCAAATTGTTCATTCTCTAGCACACTACCACTGATCGGCTTCTTTATTGCAACTTCTTTATTGTCAAGATGGCCCTTGTAAACTTCACCAAAGCCACCTTTACCGATCAAGTTGCTACTCTTCAAAATTGGCTTGAGTTCCTCCTTTTTGAAAAGTTTTATGACATTTGCCTTCTCTAATGTAGGTCCGCCGTTCTTTTTGAAGAATTCTTGCCCCTTCTTTTTCTCTTTGCGAAGAATAAGAAGAAACGATAGAATCATCATAAGAAGAATACCACCTATTGCACCTAGATGGACAAGAAACAAACTTGGTTTATGCATGTCACTAAATTAGCAGTTACAAATCTAGCAAAAAATGTTTAGTATAAGAAGTAAATGGAATATAATCAAATTACCACTAGAACTACCAGAAGAAAAATAAATCTAAATCAAGACTGCCAAGGGGTTGAAACTCCGAGGAAAGTGTGCAAGGGACAAGGAAAGCATGTAGCTTGTACAATAAAGTCAGGTGATTTATAGGAATTAAGAAGTAGAGCCGACATGTTGATCCTTTGAAACAATTACATATATATGCGGCTTTGTATGCATCAAGAGATGAACAGACAGTTGCTATGTCATAGATGTGTTTCTATACGTCTGCTCAGCAAATGGCTGTAGCGGTTATCTGTAGAGACCGAAGGCACGTGGGCCCAGATTCTGCGCAGTAAGTACTAGGAGTCTAAGTCCTTAGCCCAGGTTACAGCTAGACCCAGTGACTCGCCTTTTTGGAAGGGTCTGATGAGAATGAAATCAGACTTCTTCCATAGAACCAAATTTATCATTGGAAATGATACTTCGACGAGATTCTGGAAGGATACGTGGTTAGGGGAGACGCTTTTAGCCACACAATATCCTTCTCTCTATAATATTGTACAACGTAAAGAGGCTTATGTTGCTACGGTGTTACACTCCAACCCTCTAAATATTCGATTCAGGAGATCTTTGGCTGGAGACCGTTGGGAAGCTTGGCTCCATTTAGTCAGAAGGTTGATGGATGTGCACTTGTCTCATGAGTATCACTGGAAGTTAACTACTAATGAAATTTTCTCTGTGAAAGCAATGTATTTGGATCTAATTAATTCCGGTCCAATCCCAAAATCTTCACATATTTGGAAGATCAAAGTTCCATTAAGAATCAAGGTCTTCATGTGGTTTGTTCACAAGGAGGTGATTCTGACTAAGGATAAGTTGGCAAAACGTAATTGAGAGGGCTCATGGACATGTAGCTTTTGTGAGCATGATGAAAATATCAAACACCTCTTTCTCGATTGTCCGATGACCAAAGTTTTATGGCGCTCAGTGCATATAGCCTTCAATATCTCACCTCCAAATAGTATTCACACACTATTTGGGACGTGGCTAAATGGAGTAGAGACGAATACGGCGGAACATATTTGTGTAGGAGTATGTGCATGCATTACTATTGGCTATATGGAACTTTAGGAACAACATGGTTTTTAACAGGCAAACTCGTATTAATTTTTTTGCAGGTTATCTTCAGGGCCACTGCTTTGATCCGTATGTGGTCGCTTCTCATTCCTATGGAAGCCAGTGTGCCTTTGGTTACTGGGTCTACCCGATGGGTGATGATAGTCGGGATATCTTCGACCGGTTTGGATGGCGGTCATGTAATAGGATAGGTGTTTAGTCATCTGTTTCTATTTTCGCCGGTTGTGGCTGACTTTACTTTTTATTTTTCAGCTCTGACAGAGCTTGTTCTGGTACTGAGACTTTTTGGACCTGTTTTTAATAAATGGTTGCATGCACTATTCTGATGCAGAGGCCGAGGGCATTCCTCCTTTTCTAAAAATATATATGTATATAAATATATGTTGTTGATTTAGAGTTGCAGGAGCATGAAGATATATACTAGGAGTATTATAGGTGGAAGCAAGGTCCTGCTTGAAGTAATTGATTTAGGTGAGACAAATAGAAAAAAGTGCAGGTGCGGTGTAGTAGTAGCTTACCCACAGTCGCCTTTGCTGCTGGAGTGAATACATGTGTGCAGGTTCCGGCTTTGCCGTCGCCTTTCATTCCGAATTTGCATGGACAGTCATAGCCTCCGGGCCTGTTTTTGCAGATCCCGTGAGTCGAGCATGGATACACTTGGGGTTGCTTGCACTCATCGATGTCTGAAGAATCATCAACACGTTAACGAGTTGGTAATGGACAGTTTGTTTCTTGCATTGCATGTATGAATGTAGGAGTATGTAATATCATATGTACCTTGGCATCCGTTTGCAATGTATGGGTTGCCATCGTAATGGTCCCAGCACTTGCAGATATAACGAGCAGGAGCAGAACACCTCGAAGCCATGCCGGAAGCAGCCCGGGCCGACGCCGATGCCGAAGGGGAAGGGGATGTCGATGTCGCCGCACTTGTGGAGGCAACCCCCTTCCCCTTCCCCTTGAGCTTGAGCTTCAGCTTCAGCTTCAGCAATGATGGCCATGGCGGCAAGGACGACTAAGACTAGTAGGATTACTGGCGGCGGCGGCGGCCGTGAGTAGAATTGCGAGCTGGGCGTGGTCATGCTCTTCTCTATCGATATGATGGATGAATGGATGGATGGATGGATGGTGGAGCTAGCTAGCTACCCTGGGATGGCATGAACGAATGCCAACTTATACTCCTCATTGCATGTCATCACTTACTAGTCTGTTTGCAGCAAAATAAAGATATATAGCTCAAAAGCTAAAGCGCAACAGCACAGAACCAAGACCAAGATCAGCGTGTTTCAATTCAATAACCACGCAGCTGCACGCTGTTTCCCTCTTACGACCACTGCTCCACATAGCAAAAAACTGTTCGGCTTCTATCTCCCATTCCCATCATGTGAAATTTCAGATTTCCAAAAAGTTTCAAAATTCCCCTAAAGTATTAAAATGTGGGTCCGACTTTACGTAAGTCGCTTGAAAACTTTCTTTCCGGTTTGGTAAGTCGATTTTCTAGGCCGTCAATTTAAGATCCAACACCCGTCCTTTCTTCTTCCTCCAACTTTTCTTCTCCTCAAATCGTCCTCTGCTCGCTGCCACTCGCCATGCCATCTCCCGACTTCAGCGAGATCGGTGTATAATACAAGCAGGAACCAATACTAAAAGGCTCCCCCACCCGCATCGATCAACCTTCGGACTCGTCCGTAGCGTGTCCGGCTTCGGCTCGGTCTCGCCTACTTCCATACGCCCTGCTGCCACTAGACGCAGCGTGTGCCCGGCTCTACCTCGGGGCTCCGCTTCGCCTTCTTCATTATCCCACAAAATCACACTTACCCAAATTACACATTTAGACAACTTATTTCTGCTGATTTGTGTTAAAATTTCTAGTCGACCAGTCACATTCTCATTTCTGCTGGCGCGTCATTTTCTTTCAGGATTTTTTTGTTGAAGCAAAGACTTTTAATTGTGGCACTTTCGTAGTGCATATATATATATATTATAATCCAAAAGAGAAAATGGGAATCATGTGTTCCATCGTGCATCTGATCCGTAGCTAGTTGATTGAGAAGGCTAATATATATAAGTGTTGATCCATGTTTACTTTAGGCCACTAATTGATCAACTCGCCAATAAGCTTCGCCTTGGTAAAGCAAGGGTATATATTCAGATCTGCTATGATTTTCGTCATGATCGCACGCTTTAGCTAAAGCTATGTGGATATACAGAAACGACTTGACCTAGCGGCAGTTTACCATTTCGGCAGAGATTCAGTGCCACCATTTTGTTCCGGTTCAGTGGAGCGACACAAGTGAGAGCACACCAACCACGGCATTATTGTTATTCCCATTCCATTCCATTAACACGAACTGAAATCTCAGCTAAATGTTGGACCATCTGAACTTCATGCTTGGGGAGTCCCTCAATAATGAATGTAGCTCCGCCACTAATCTCATGCATTCGTTATACTCCCTCCGTTTTTAAATATAAGTCTTTTTAGACATTTGAAATGGACTACAACATATGGATGTATGTAGACATATTCTAGAGTGTGGATTCACTTATTTTGTTTCGTATGTAGTCACTTGTTAGAATCTTTAGAAAGACTTATATTTGGGAACGGAGGGAGTAGTTATTGGCAGGCGAGTGCACATTTTATGCAAACCTTTCTTGCCTCGTTATGATGTATGTATGGTAAGTAGATATTGTTTTTTATTAAAGAATTTGATTCTGCAATCGCAACTGATAGTTTGTAGCTACTTTCTTCTATTACAACTCATCAAAGTAATCTTGCTGCGCTGCGGCTGTAGAAAAGCCAAGGTTACAAAAGGGCACGCGTACCAGAAGAGAAGATGCCACGTGGGCGGCACCTAATTACATCTCTCAAGGGTGATGTTGATGAAGCTAGCTAATAAGATGAAGATGCCAAGTGGGGGATATTATTCAGTTATAATATATGTTGTGCATCCAGCAAAAACAGAGGACCTGCTCTGCTCTGCTCTGTTTCTGGGAAAAAAACAGAGGAGTAGGAAACTGGCTAACCTCTAGTTTAGTTAGCGAAGCTAATTAGAGTGTGTGTTTCAGTATTTTTCATCTTGACAAGTACTCCCTATGTAAAGAAATAGTATAAGATCGTTTTACATGCCTTGCATACTTATGGTAGTACTACTAGTACCATCAGAGGTCGATAATACGATAACATGTCTTGTTTCATCATTAGGGAAATTTCGAAAGCATTAGGGCAATGGTGACTGTAGAGCAAAGTTCGATCATTGTAATTGGTGAGAAGGAGGCCAGTCAGGTTGTTTCTCGGCGAACAAGTTGTATTTCAACTAGCTGCTTTATACTAGCACTTACTTGTACCCTTCAAAGTTCAGAAATCCATTTGTTTCTGACGGCCTGGCAAGCAACCAAATTACAGTACATTTTACCGACGACCATTCGATTCAATCCATTTGTTTCCTTTACTACATATATAGAATAGATTCATTCAGTACTACACAATACCAAACATCAATTACCTTAAGCATTTTTTTTTTGAAATAAACGCAGGAGAGCTGCGTATTTCATTGATTAGAAGGGGAGGCGAGAGAACGCCGAGTACAGGTGCAGGCTAACGCATTAGCTTGCGGAACAAGAAATTCAGAGAAAGCAAAAGAGAAAGAGAGAAAATAAATGGGCTACTCTCGCAAAATTAGGTGCCGGCCTCCTGCCAGCGCCCAGTCGCATGCCTCCGATAGCAGGAGGTGCAAGACTTGCCGCGGCGAGCGTTCCGTGGCACCGCCAAAAATGCGCATGTTGCGCTCCTTCCAAATCCACCAAAAAACCAGAAGGATAACCGACTTCGCCAGCTTCCGAGTGGAAGGCGCGCGACTCATGCAGCTTATCCAGTCGATCCATGGCGTATCCAGCGTCCATGCGGCCGGATTTAGCTCCGCGACAGCGAAACGGTGCGCCACCATTTCCCATAGTTGTCGTGCCCAAGGGCATTCCTTCATGAGATGCACCGATGTCTCGAGGCTCCGCTTACATAGCGGGCAAAAATAGGAATTGGGCCATTGCCGGGCAAGTAGGCGGTCGGCTGTGAGGATCGCTGTTGGGCAAGCAGCCATGCAAAGGTACGGAGTTTGGGCGGAGCCCAGGCCTTCCAGATCTCCTGCCGCAATGGGAAAGTAGTGGATCCGATGAAGAATAGCCTATACGCGGAGGCCGTCGTGTAGACACCATTTTCCGTTAGCCTCCAGCGGAAAGAATCCGTGGTGCCGGGGGAGAGCGGCTGCCGGGAATTGACACATGCCCATAGCCTGACAAAGGAAGGCAGCATGTTGGTGGTCACCCGGCCACGCAGGTCTTGGATCCATCTGCTCCCTAACAGTGACTGACGCACGGAGCGCGCCTTGCGTCTTGAGGCCTTGAATAGGTCAGGGGCGATCACGAGCGGCGCGCCCTCGGGCAGCCAGCTATCATACCAGAAACTGGCCCGGTTGCCATCCCCAACGGTGACCGCACATGCTGCCGCAAACATATGTCGTTCCGCAAGTGTCACCGGGACCGGTAAACCCTGCCAGGGGACAACCGAGGTCCTTTCCGCCCAGAGCCAGCGGAGGCGGAGCGCCACGCCGAACCGCTCCAGGTCGACGATACCGAGCCCGCCAAAGTCCCGCGGGCGGCAAACGCGGCTCCACGCGACTTTACAGTGCCCGCCATGGCAGACCTCCTTCCCCCGCCATAGCCATGCACGCCGCAGCCGATCTAGCTCCTTACGAACCCATGGCGGGAGCGCATAGACGGCCGACCAGTATATGGTGAAAGCAGTCGGGACGGAGTTGAGGAGAACCAGCCTCCCCGCAAGGGTGAGCAGCCTGGCCTTCCAGCGCGCCAAGCGTGCGCGGAGCTTGTCCAGCAGCGGTTGCAGGTCCACTTTACGCAAGGCCCTGAGCGACAATGGCAGCCCCAAAATTTTGCAGGGGAAGCTCTCAACCCTAGCCCTCAGAGGCGAGATCACGTCGTGCACGTCCAACTGCTCGCACCTTATGGGAAGGACGGCACTTTTCTCAAAGTTTACCTTAAGCCCGGAAACCAGACCGAAAGCAGTGAGAATGGAGCGGAGAGCTGCCAGCTCGGTCTTCACGGGGTTGAGGAAGAGAGCCACATCGTCGGCGTAGAGGGAAGCCCGCAGCTGCGGCAGCTGATCCTGGAGCTTGGAGATGACCTCTGTGTCCACTGCGACATCGAGAAGCCGTTGAAGGGGCTCCATGGCGAGGATGAAAAGGAACGGCGACAGAGGCTCACCCTGACGCAATCCGCAAAAGTGAATTATGGGCCGGCCAGGCACCCCATTGATCAGAACACGTGACGAGGAGGTGGCAAGGAGCATGGAGATCCAATCGCACCATCTCGGGCCAAAACCTTGAGCACGGAGCATGTCAAGCAGATATGGCCAGGAGACGCTGTCGAAAGCTTTGGCGATGCCGAGCTTGACGAAAAGCATGGCGCGCTTGACACGGTGGAAATGGCGTGCCATCCCTCGGGCGAACATGAAGTTATGTTGGATGCAGCGCCCTTTGATGAACGCAGACTGGGCCGGGCCAACAAGCTCGTCAATCCGCCGAGCGAGACGCATCGCAAGCACCTTCATGAACAGCTTAACCACACTATGGAGTAAGCTAATCGGCCTGTAATCCGCCATCGAAGTCGCGTCCACCTTTTTGGCCGGAGACACCTGTAGAGCTCCTTTATAATCACCCAGTTACGTTGTGACGTTTGGTAGCACACAAAGTGTTCCTCTGGCAAACGGGAGTTGCATAATCTCATAGTCATAGGAACATGTATAAGTCATGAAGAAAGCAATAGCAACATACTAAACGATCAGGTGCTAAGCTAATGGAATGGGTCATGTCAATCAGATCATTCAACTAATGATGTGATCCTGTTAATCAAATGACAACTCTTTGTCCATGGTTAGGAAACATAACCATCTTTAATTAACAAGCTAGTCTAGTAGAGGTATACTAGTGACACTCTGTTTGTCTATGTATTCACACATGTATCATGTTTCCGGTTTAATATAATTCTAGCATGAATAATAAACTTTTATCATGATATATAAGGAAATAAATAATAACTTTATTATTGCCTCTAGGGCATATTTTCTTCAGAAGACACGCTCGAACAACGAGCAGTGCCACTTTGAAGAACATCAACGTTGGCCGGTACAGGGCTACGAGCGGCCGGCGGGCACGCTTGGGAAGGAAAAACAACAACATCGACAACGCGGTCACAGAATGGCGCGGGACAGAGCGAAACTACGGCGCGGTCACAGGACGGCCCGAAACAAAGCATAATCCTACTGATCTGGCAAACTATCATGTCGGAGGTGAAGACCCATGACTAGTCCACGTGCCGCCTCAGACGGGCAGTCCAGCCTCCTCGCCGGCCAGGGCGGCGAGCCCCTCATATGGCAAGTTGATTGAGGCCTTGGCGTGCACCCCAGCAGCCCTCACCAGCTTTGCCGTCAGCTTCCCAAGCGGAGTCTTGAACCTGTTGATGCAGCGCTCCTGGATCTCCGGCGTGAAGTGCTCCGGCCTCGAGATGAACTCCAACTGCTGCGCGAGGCGCCTGCGCCTTCTGCTGCTGGGTCAGGCCCGTGGCACCCTTGGCGATCCGCGCGCTGGCCCG
>NC_041392.1:386902-397339 GCF_002162155.2 Triticum dicoccoides
CCCAAGCAGCGAGGCCGGCGGCGTGCGGAAGAGCTTGGCAAGAAGCGACGCTGGGCCGTCCTCGTCAACTTCCAGCCCAGTGAACTTGCAAGCCAGGCTGTCAGCCACGTCGTCCAGGTGGACCCGTTCAGCAGGAGACTTGTGGACGATGACCTCCTCGAGAGCGGGCGGGGCCGGGTCCATGTAGCAGAGGTTGGGCCAGGGGGCGAGGGGCGCACTAGGCAGCAGCGTGGGCTGCAAGGGCTCCCTGTCCGGGCCTTGGGTCGGTGCAGGCAGCAGGCCCATCTCCGTGGCCGAGAGACCAGACCAGGGGAGTGGGGGTTGGTTGGTGTAGGGCCACAGAGTCTCGTCCGCTGGGAAGGAGTGCACCTGGCGCACGGTCCCGCCATCCAGGTCGAGCAGGAGGGGATCAGCGCGCGTGAGGTCGCGCCAGAGCATCTCTACCTCAGAGGGGAAGGGCAGAGGCTCTTGGCCGATGACACGGCAGACGGGGACGCCGAGAAGGGCGGCATCCGCAGACAGCACAGGCAGCGCCAGGGCGCCAGGCAGCACTGCAGCCAAGACGAGAGGCGGCACGACCGCATCCTCCAAAACGCCTGTCGGGGAGGCAAAGCGGGCACCCCCGCGGCGAAAACGGTCACGGGACCTCGAGCGGCTGCGGCGCGACGACTGGCCGCTGCTGGAGCCACGCGAGGTGCTCCGCCCGTGAAAGGAGCCAGGAGACGTGTCATGGAGACGTCCGTGGCAGGATGAAGAGCCGTGCGACTGACGCCCATCCGATGTGGCACCGTGCTCTGAGCCATCCGAGCGGCAGCCAAGCAGACCCCTGCGCCGAGCCGGATGCGACTCGCCCGGCGCCCACGCCCACGGTCGCGGTCACTGATAACCCACAAGTATAGGGGATCGCAACAGTTTTCAAGGGTAGAGTATTCAACCCAAATTTGTTGATTCGACACAAGGGGAGCCAAAGAATATTCTCAAGTATTAGCAGCTGAGTTGTCAATTCAACCACACCTGGAAACTTAGTATCTGTAGCAAAGTGCTTAGTAGCAAAGTAATATGATAGTGGTGGTAACGATAACAAAGTAAAGACAGCAAAAGTAATGTTTTTGGTATTTTTGTAGTGATTGTAACAGTAGCAACGGAAAAGTAAATAAGCGTAAACCAGTATATGGAAAACTCGTAGGCACCGGATCAATGATGGATAATTATGCCAGATGTGGTTCATCATGTAACAGTCATAACATAGGGTGACACAGAACTAGCTCCAGTTCATCAATATAATGTAGGCATGTATTTCATAAATAGTCATACGTGCTTATGGAAAAGAACTTGCATGGCATCTTTTGTCCTACCCTCCCGTGGCAGCGGGGTCCAATTGGAAATTAAAGGATATTAAGGCCTCCTTTTAATAGAGAACAGGAACAAAGCATTAACACATAGTGAATACATGAACTCCTCAAACTATGGTCATCACCGGGAGTGGTCCCGATTATTGTCACTTCGGGGTTGCCGGATCATAACACATAGTAGGTGACTATAGACTTGCAAGATAGGATCTAGAACTCACATATATTCATGAAAACATAATAGGTTCAGATCTGAAATCATGGCACTCGGGCCCTAGTGACAAGCATTAAGCATAGCAAAGTCATAGCAACATCAATCTCAGAACATAGTGGATACTAGGGATCAAACCCTAACAAAACTAGCTCGATTACATGATAAATCTCATCCAATCCATCACCGTCTAGCAAGCCTACGATGCAATTACTCACGCACGGCGGTGAGCATCATGAAATTGGTGATGGAGGATGGTTGATGATGATGACAGCGATGAATCTCCCTCTCCGGAGCCCCGAACGGACTCCAGATTAGCCCTCCCGAGAGAGATTAGGGCTTGGCGGCGGCTCCGTATCGTAAAACGCGATGAAACTTTCTCTCTGATTTTTTCTCCTTGAAAGCCAATATATGGAGTTGGAGTTGGCGTCGGAGGGCCACCAGGGGGCCCACGAGGTAGGGGGCACGCCCAGGGGGGAGGGGCGCGCCCCCCACCCTCGTGGACAGGGTGTGGGCCCCCTGGTCTTCATCTTTGGCGAGGATTTTTTATTATTTATTCTAAGATATCCCGTGGAGTTTCAGGTCATTCCGAGAACTTTTTTTTCTGCACATAAAACAACACCATGGCAATTCTGCTGAAAACAGCGTCAGTCCGGGTTAGTTCCATTCAAATCATACAAGTTAGAGTCCAAAACAAGGGCAAAAGTGTTTGGAAAAGTAGATACGACGGAGACGTATCAGTCACCCGCCACGTCATCGTCGTCATCACCCCCACGGCGCCTGGGATAGGGGCGCGGGTGATCCTGGCCGCGGGGGCGGCGGCGCGGGGCGGGCGCCACCGTGCCATCTTCAAAGTGACGAGTCCAGCCGAAACGCTCCTCGATGGGCCACTCCTGGCTGGCCCCGGGCGCGCGATCGGCCAGCGGCGTGTAGTCCTTGGTCAGGTCCAGGTGGATGATGACGGGGAACTGGGGACCATGCATCGCCTCTTCGCGCGGGGTGCCTTCGGGGAGAGCGGGGCGACCACGGCCGTCCGGCGCACGATCCAGGAAGGAATGGCCGCTGCCGAGGGGGATGTCATCGGGGCTCCACGCCCACACCCAAGCGTAGGCAAGCGCGGTGTTGGATAGCGACGTCGTCTGGCGCTCCAGCCTGTCCACCCAGCAAGACATGCCGAGCACGTCCTGCACCACCTCACGGTGCCACGCCTGGACGGGGAGGTTCTCAATGGCCAGGCGACAGTAGAAGCGCCAGGCGCGTTGATGCCCGCCCGCGGCCGGCCTCCAGGCGGCGAGGGTCATAGCCACCCCGCGGCAGGACGCCACGCCGGCGTCGACAGCAATGTTGCAATCACGCGTGTGCGCGAACCGGACGAGGAAGTCTTCAGGATTGTGCCTTGACACGTGCATCTGGTCGAAAGGGATGGCGAGGTCGCGCTCGATGGCCTTGGCGACGAGCTGGGGGTTGATGTCCTGGCGCTGCTCTGAGAGGGTGGCGACCACCGCTGTGCCCCTGAGATGGCGGGCCATGTCCTCGACAGCCTGGGAGCACACCGAAAAGGTGGCGCCGGCCGCCTGGCGGCGGGAGAGGTCCCCAGGGCGGTAGGCCATCGGCGCAGGCGGCAGGGCAGGGGGGCGCGCACAGATGGGAGGAGAGGGCGGTGGCGCGGCCTGAGGTGGCGGTGGGATGTGGCTGGGTGCGGGGGGGTGGCGAGGCGCAGGTGGTGGTGGTGGCGGGATGCGGCGAGGCGCTGTGGGAGGTTGAGGCGGAGGAGGGGACGCAGGGGCTCTGGCTAGGGGCGGGCTTGCGGGCGGGACAGCGGGCGGACCTGGAGCGGTGCCCCCAATGCCAGCAGGAAGAACAGCGCACGGGATATCGTCAATCAATTGCACGGTGGCCGGGGGCGAGACAGCGAAGACACTTGTCGTGAAAGCGCCTCAAATAGGCAGCGCGCCGTTGCTCGGCGAGCAGGAGCTCAGCTGGGGAGCGCGGGCGGCCATTACTCAGCCCGGCTGAAGATGGTACGGGCGGTGCACGCTGCTGTTTCCTCGAAGCGACCAGTTTCCAAGCAGAGGCCTCCGGGGCCCGCCCATCGCGCGAATCCCGCGCCTCCAAGCTGGAGGAGGAGGGCGGAAGCGTGCCCTGCAGCGCATTGAAGGAGGAGGTGGGCGGGATGTAGACTGTGGAGGCGAGACGAGGAGGGGGAGATGGCGCGCAGCGCAGAGCAGTAATGGTGGAGGATGGCGGGATCGAGATCATCGAGGGGAGGCGCCGAGAGTAGGCCGGCGCAGGGCATGAATGCCCGCTTGCCAAGCAGGGCGACTGCCCACTGGCCTCGCTTGGACCGCCCACTTCAAGGTGACCGAAACCAGATCCAGCCAGATCCAGCGTGCCATGGGGAGCCTGGGGCGACCGCAGGTGCCGAAGGATTCGCAGCTGCGCCGCCGCGGAGTTCGAGGCGCCGGGGAGAGGCCAGTGCCGGGCAGGGGGTGAGGTGGTCGACGGGCTCTGAGTGAGCAGCGCCGATATGGTGGTCCACACGGCCGGGGAGGCGCATGGCGAGGGGCTGGTGGGGGAGCGAGAGCGGAGCGCGTCTTCCTCCATTGTTTTGATTCTTCCACCCCATTACCTTAAGCATCACAATTCAACAAACGCAAATATGGGGTGTAGCTCATAAGGTAGAGTGCTCGCTTCGCATGCGAGAGGTGCGGGGAATTGAACCTCCACTTTTTTGACCCTCTTTTGCCCATTCCATTAATTTATTTTTTGTTTTTTGTTTGGAGCAAACCAAATATACTCCTTTTTTTCTTCATTCATCCATTTTCCTCTTTTGGTTTTTGTTTTCGGGAAACAAGTCTACTATCTGACATTTACACTCTCTTGTATTTCTTTATCCGGCTTCTTGAGACCATTTTTCCGTTACCTGACCAACAACTAAGCCGGATAAGGTGCATTGGGATCCCGCAAATTGGAAAATACGATCATAACAATTCTTATTTCCATTCTCGAAAAACAAAAACAGAAAAAAAAAACTAGATCCTTGTGTCCAAATATATAGACCCGGAGAAACTAGGTGATCATCTGAACCATCCAGAGAGATATGTTGGTCGATCCCATGCATTGGAGATGCTCTTTGGTTGCCTTCAGTTGGGATGACTGTGCCTGTGCCTGTGTTTGTGTGTGACTGTGCCCTGTTCGTGGGGTTATGCATTCAATCGAGGTATACGTACCCTCTTCTCTTTACCTTGTTTTATTTATTATTCATCGGAAATCATACCTTGATTCAGAGCATTCACGACAGTTTGCAACTCAACTTGAGTTACTAATCATTATATATATATATATAGCTGCATCGATCGATCGATCTGTATAATCGACAGTTGGTATCTTTTTGAGAGTCCCGTCTCTTTTTTGTTTTGAAACTGTCACCGGGGGAAAAGACTCCCAACCTGAGTATATTTCGATTTTTTGTTTTTGTTTTTGTTTTTGTTTTTGTTTTACAAGAGTCAGGACAGTGGAGAGGATAGGAAATCACGCGACAGGATAGGCCGGCGTGATCCCTACCTCAGGATAGCTTACCGTACTGTTTAGAGCCCCGGAGCAGGTGGAGTTACACTTGAAAATCACGGAGCACCTGTTTCTTGGCTTCGCAGCTCTCGCGATTTCATGGAGCTGGTGGAATTCCGAACAGGGTCTATGTGACCAGAGTGTGAGATCAGAGATGATAAAATAGAGATTACAACATTAGAGGAGAGATCAACAAAACACCGTTAGGGGAATTTCTGGAATCCCATATTTTCTAAAGTATTAGAAGGAGAATAAGTTGTTTCTCAACTAGCTAGTGAAGTTGTTTCTCCACGAACAAGTTGTATCTCAACTAGCTAGCTAGTTTATACTACTTATACTTGTACCCTTCAAAGTTCCAAAATCCATTTGTTTCTCTTTCTCATGGCCGGGCAAGAAAATTGCATTTTACTGACGACTATTTGGTTCAATCCAGTTTCGTTTACTACATACTCCCTCCGTAAAGAAATAGTGACCTAAATGCTCGTATATTTCTTTACAGAGGGAGTAGAATAGATTCATTCAGTCCTACACTTAATGAAACAGCAGCCACAACCTGCAACTGGCCGGAGCACAATTTCATCCAGCTACCAAACCAGTAGACAGGGCAAAAAACAGACTGGAAACATCAGCAGTCAAGCACAGCAACAGCAGTGCTTACTCGTCTCCCACCCATCCTAACGAGTCATCATGATAGCTAGTGATTAGTTGTTCCCAGATGAACTCAGGTCTCAAGCTCCTTCCAACTCCTCCGCCGCCGCCTCGGCAGCAGCCGACGCTGCCCTTGCCCTCGCCCTCATCGTGGCCACGTCGGAGAAGTCGTCGGGCAGCACGATCAGCGGGTTGCTGTTCCCCTCCGACTTGCGCAGGAACGCCTGGGCCAGCGCATACCCCAACGCACGGCCGACTGGGACCGCCACCGCGTTGCCGACTTGCATGTATCTGTCAAGCAACACATCATCATCAACATTCACGAGTTGCAAATGTTCAGTTCAGGTCCAGCCTCCTACCTTCTGATATGGTATTTGCTTAACACGCTCATAGTCATCTTTGTTCAGCTTCAAAGGCCGGTGATCCAGGAGCTTACCTTCTGAGGGACATTTGTTATCACCAAATGAGTAGTCCAGCATCTCTGGAACATGTCAGGAGCTTCAACTCATTACAAAGGTATATATATGAAACTGAATTGCAAAGTGAAAAACTAGGCCTTTCTTTCCCAAACAAACAAAAAGGTGAGCGGATTCATCTTGTTAGTAGAGCTATTTAATTTACCTTTACGACTTAGCCGGATATAGCGCTGGAATTCCGTCTCTGCTTTCACACTATACACAGTTTCATCCGCAGTTTCATCGTTGCTTACCTAGATGTACAAAAGATGTTAGATATGTCGAGGTTATGAAATGTATAGGCTGGGGGAGAAACTTGCCGTGGGCAGATCTGAAATGGCGTCACCAAGACACAGAGCCTCCTTCAAGGTTGGTTTCTGATTTTCATCATATGCAACAACGCTTTGCTGCAAAACAGAATCAATCTGGTCATCATGCATGTTTACACTTGCTAGTGATTTCAGTATAGTTTTACTTACAGAGAAGGCACTTGGGGGAGGGGGTACTTTGGGAGCACCTGCATAGCCAAATACACCATATCAATCATCTGAGTCATAGAGTTGTAGAGAACACTGATAATGACAAGGTACAAAAACAAACCATGGTCGGGAGGGCTCCCCATAGGAACATTCGCATTCGGAATTGTGGCAGCCCATAGCAACCGGCTACCATCAACCCCATCCGAGATTGATAGTTTAGTGCCACCAAACGGCTCAAAGCATACCTACCAACAGAGCCACCATTGAGCTTAAGAATATCCGCGACGTTTTCCATAAGCACATATTTTGGCTTAAGGAAGGAAACGATGTCCATAAATGTGACAATCTGTCTATTCTTGTCATCATCCAAGGGTTTGTCACATTTTCTGTGCCGATTGTTCCCGCTCAATCCTTGACAGGGCGGGCCACCGCACAACACATCAACATCACCCTTTAAAATGTGATAGGACAATCAAATACCATTAGCGAATCTTGTGTTTAGCCAATATTATCAAGTAGAAAGAAGATAGGAAACACTCACTGGCAATGGTAAGATCTTTCGCCTATGGCCTTCTTGAACAAATTGTTTAATTTTAACTGGGAAAGCACTGAACATTGAAGCAGAGTCATTGCACTTGAAATACACTTTTTTTTACGAATAACTTCTGATTAGATACTAACCGGAGTTTCTCCATGGGCTCCCAGGAATCCTCGACCTGATGGTCATTCCATTGCACCTGTTAAAAAATTATATTATGATGACATGTACACAAACAACAAATGCACCAACAAATGAACAAGATGAGAATTAAGAGTACCTTGAAGTATATGCATTTTTCTCTCTTGGTGCCACCATAGGAGATGGCGGTAAGTTTGTCTATGACAAGCTTGCCTTTTTCAAGTACACGGTCTTTCCCTTCATCCGCCAACGAACTAGCTGAGGCATCACCATTATGTTTATGAATGTGCTTGTCACATAGGACAGACCATTCCTCTAGCAAGGTAAGAAAATCCTCCACTTTTTCATTACGAACCTACATCCAAAAATCAGGAAACAAATTATATATTCAGCAAACAAGAGAGAGCATTTATACAATATAACGAAGTTTAAGATGCACCAAGACATACCTCTGTGCTTGGATGGTTATACTTAAAGCTCTCACATGCATTGGTATTAAGATCTACAGCCCATCGCTACAAATATCAAGAAAAAGGTAAAAGCAAATAAGGACATGTTAGTGGAGAGAAATCAATCACTTATATTCTTCAAAACAATAAGGTAGAACTATACCGTTTCGATCTGAAGACCAGCTATTACTGCACCCAAGCACAAGCCGGTGGACATTCCACCACAGCCTGAATATAGGTCGAGAATTGTTGCTTTTGTTGCTGCAGCGTCAGACTCTGAATTAGCTTCACCATCAAATGAGATCCCAGAATTCTCATTAATATCTACAAGCAAGGCAAATCTTGTATTATCATAATAAATTTTTTTACCACGGGAATTTATCTCGGTAGATTAATTCTGAATTTGTGTGTACAAGTTCAAGGTGGAAACTGGATTTCTGACTTCAAGCAGATTATGATCAACAACAGCGAAATTGGTGGGGAAAATAGGTCTATGTATATTTTAAAAAACCTTCAAAGCCCAAAAAATAATTTTGAAAATCTAATACAACAAATTTAGCAATGGTACTCCAAAGGTTATAAGCAGAGTGCAAAGCCATGTCAATATATAGTAAGTTTCTCTATAGAGCCAATATATATAATGTTCAAAACATAACCAAGCTGGTTTGCCCTTGATGCAGGCAGCAATTACCTGGTGTGATATTTTCAAACGTCGAGTAGGGGACAGTATAGGACATATCAAAGTACAGGTCCGCGTCAGCCGCTAGTTGAGCCTTGGCTTCTTGATCAAGCTGAAACGAGGTGTGCAACAAAACTGAGAAACATTTACATAGGTATAAGGCATCATAGAGTCATGAACAACAAACTACACTTACCTTGGGATCGACCTGGATGATCTTGACCTTGGACACAATACAATCAAGGTCATTATCGTTCCTCTCGTCAGACAAGAAAACACGCTTCGGGTCGTGGGTGTGGTCCTTGACAAGTTTCGTGTTGGATATCACTGTGTCTTGTGGACGGAAGAACCACCGGCAGGCGAAGTAGCGGCCACCGTCGACGCCCTCGAAGAACTCTGTTATCCTGCCGATGTAGTCCACCAGATTTTCACCGGCCTATGCACAAATGGGTACGTAGAAAGGAATTAATAGTTGGAAGTATAGGATTATTTCTAGTCGCAACAATCAAGCAATGCGGTCTTTACTACTACTACTACTCCTATTACTTGTTTAGAAAAAGCGACCTCTGCATTATTCCGATGCAATGCGTACATAACCAATTTTAAACCTATCTATCTATCTATCTATCTATTATATAATTAAAACAAGAGACAAATAAGCCATCATGTTCATCCACATATGCTAATATTATTTAGACCATTTGATTAGAATAGCAACGGCTAAGATTTAAAAGTAATTACGTAACATGTTAATCTGATTAGAATAGCAACGGCTAAGATTTAAAAGTAATTACGTAACATGTTAATCTGTAGAAAACGGCATGATTGAACCATCACGTTGTCACGTGTCTATGCATAAAGATGTAGTAGTCGAAAGTACCTTTCTGCTCCCGAGCTCATTTGAGCTTGGTGAACAGTAAAATCGAAAAAAAATAAAAAAAAATTGAAAAAAGTCCACATTTTTTTTGGGATAAACATTGACAAAAGTTCTACCTACTTGCAAAAATTCGTCATGGAATCACATTCCTGTGAGGCGTGAAAAAAAAAACAAATTCAGTGCTCCAAAATGCTTTTCAAAGTAGCATTTTCAGAGTACCAATTTTGTTTTTTCTGCCACGCCTTCTAGGAATGTGATTTTAAGACGAATTTTTGCAAGCACTTACAACTTTTGTCAATGTTTCACCCAAAAAAAAAATTGGAATTTTTTGAATTTTTTTCGATTTTATTTTGATTTTACTGTTCACCTGAGCTCATTTGAGCTCGGGTGCAGAAACTCTGCGTCCTGTAGTAGTCTGGGTGTGAGACAATAGCCGGTCAAAAAAAAGGAAAGCAAAAGTCCAGATCTAACACAGAACCTAACTACAATTGGAAACTCCACTGGAAGTTGTACACACCTCACGGTAGCACTAGTAGAAAACGGGCCTATTGTCCCGGTTCATAATGGCTTTTAGTCCCGGTTCCTGAACCGGGAATAAAGGGTCGTTACTAATGCCCTGACCCTTTAGTACCGGTTCTAACCAGAACCGGGACAGATGGGCCTCCACGTGGCCGGTGCGCCGAGCCCAGGCAGGAGGGCCTTTGATCCCGGTTGGTGGAACCAACCGGGACCAATAGGCATCCACGCATCAGCATTTATGTGGCTAGGGTTTTTGTTTTTTTTTGAAAGGGGCTTGTTTAGGGGTTTTGGGGGTTAATTTAGTTTGTTATTAGCTAGCTAATAGAGAGAAGTGTGGTCTCTTATATCTCCTTGCTTGGTTTATACCAACGCTATGCTATGCCTAAACATGGCTTAGATTGAAGTGAACGCAACATATGTGGTGCATGTCGAAAGTAATACTAATTAATCCTAACTTGATCAAGTTTGGATTAGTATTACTTTCGACATGCACCACATGCATGTTTCCTTCACTTCAATCCAATC
>NC_041392.1:397490-422406 GCF_002162155.2 Triticum dicoccoides
CTCTTCATGCTCACATCATGCATCATCATAATAATAAGTCCTACTAATCATCATGATAGAACTTCTACTCGTTATTAATAACAAGTCATACGATCATCATCCTCATAGTCATCGAACCCAACCCTATTTAATTGTTCTTAGCACATGATCATCAGTATTAGGTAGGACCTAAATACCCTCTTTAAGGTAAAATAACATAAAACAGTATAGACCCTGACTCTCCATTATGGAGAATGGAGATCATCCTGTCTCCAATTCTTGCGCCGTGCTTCCTTTTGCGTCCAAGAACCTCTTTACAAGTGTCCATACATTTTTTCCATTCTCTGATTTGCATGTCTCCACTTATTTTAGAAATCCGGTATGGACAGTTGAGATTCGTAGGATGACCTGGATATATGTTCAAAACATCAAGGCGACCATGCTCATACATCAGATGAGGCACACAATCCTCTGGGATTATCTGTTGAAAAACATAGTAATAACTTCATAGTTAGCGCAATGAAGTACTAGTTTTATATAGAAGTATGCAAAAGATGCACGTATGTCGTAATAGTAAAAAATCTTACCAGGGTATCTCCATAGTAGTTACCGTAGTTCAACACGTGCACTAGTGGCACGTATTGACCATAATGTTGAGGAGTTCGATTGTAGATATTGTAATTCTCAAGATCATTACAAAATCCAACCAGATGATTTTTCTCCTTGTAAGTTAACTCAGAGCCATCGGTGTAGTAAGTTCTATCTACCATCTTCTGCACATTCTTTGATACTTCAAAATAAGCTGTCAATGGAAATAAGCTGTCAACTATTTTGAAATGAACAATATAAGTTAGTTAATAATTAACTATGTTTGAGAAACTCACATAATGGTAGAACTGGAGGCGTATCAACGAGGACCCAAATGTCCATATTGTCTTGCTCGATTTCAGGATCACCAAGATCCATGGTGACAAGCATACCCTCATCAAAACCATATAATTTGCAAAATGCTTCCCAATTTTTGCAACCAAAATGGGTTACGCTCTCAGCATTATACAACTTTACTTCAAAATCCACATCATGATGGGTCCTTAGGTGAATTTTCTTCGTTTCAAAATTTTCATGGTCTTCAAAATCCATCCTCTCCAAGACATAGCGTCTTGCATGGCATGGGATAAACTATACTCGAATTGTAAAAGATGAAAATTACACGTTGAAATAGTTGAAGTCATGCTTAATTATGAAAAAAACACTTGTCTTCATTGCGTACCGTTTCAACTTCGAAGGTCTCCTCGAGCTTAATGCTGAAGCGTCGATCATCGTCCAGGTGAGGCCTGTCGCACAGACCTCGATCGTCGTGGCACCAGTTGCACTCCCCCGGGAGACTTCCGTCGTCCGATGATGACATTTCCTATACGTTCATAATTCAAAGATTAAACATGTACAATTAAATATATATATATATATGTGTACTACAGAAACTAAATTAGATCATTATTATTCAACTAATCATATGCATATGCCTTGCATAGTGCTCTCCACTTTGAGCATTCAATAAGAAAAATCAAATCGCAAAATAAAGTAGTATTCAAATTAGGATGCATTCAATTATAAGAAAAATACATCATCTACATGTGTCCGTACATCGTCGAATATTATCACTAATACACGTCGAATACTATCATACATATCGCCAGTACAGCTAGAACCGTAGCGCCCGACGGGTATCGGTGCGGGCGGTGGACACCCAAAGGGAAGGAACCATCACAGGATCATAGCTCCAGTGAGATCCCTGAAGAATCTGTCAGGTATTCTCGAACCTGCCCTCCAACGCAACCATGTAGCGACGGACGTGCTGGTCCTCCTCACTGACACGGTGACGTACCACCTCCGCGGTGTCTGGAAGCCTCGGCACCGTCACTGGCCCACGCGACCGCCACCAAACAAGGATCGGGTCAACGACGGGCTGGCTTCTCACCAAGCTACGCCCCCCGGAAGGTAGCGCCTCCCAGTACTACCCCGACGGAGCCCAGTCCCGGACATGGCCCATCTGGTCAAGCAGGTGACGTCCTCCGCCGACTCGACGACGAGGATGCGGGGTAGGCATCGTCCACGTCGATGCGGGAATAATTGCTTTAACTAAAAAAATAAACTAGTTCTATTAATTTTCTTGCTAAAAATAAACTACTTCTATAGTAAAATAAACCAGTTTTATTAAATCAACTAGTTCCACTACTAAGCACTTACTATAAATAGAATAAAGCAGTACTTACTAAAAATAAACAAGTTTACCTAGTTCTAACTAATTCCATTAAACACTTTCTAAGTAGTACTTACTAAAAGTTATCGGGGAGGGGGGTATATCGACAATGACATACCCGATAACAAAAATAAGAAGAGGAAGAAGAAGAAAAAAGAGGAGAAGAAGAAAGGAATAGAGGAGGAGATCGAAGAAAAAAAGAGGAGAAGAAGAAGGAATAATAGAGGAGGAGAAGAAGAATTCTTCTCCTCTATTCCTTCTTCTTCTCCTCTTTTTTTTCTTCTTTTTCATCTTCTTATTTATTTCTCCTCTTCTTCCTCTCCTCTTCTTCTTATTCTTCTTCTTCTTCTCCTTCTTCCTCTTCTTCTTTTCCTTTTTTATCTCCTTCTTTTTCTTCTAAATATGAACATATACATAAATGACTTTGATCATACATAATTTTCAGATTCCTACACAATATGAACATATATGTAAATTGACAAAGAAAACTCTATGAACAAAAAAATCATAAAAAATCTATGAACAAAATTACAACAAAAAAATTCATAAAAATTCTATGAAAAAATTGACATATTCTTTGCATATATATGAACACACAAACTTTTGCATATGCAACAATAATATAAACAGAAAAAAATGTATGAATAGAAAAAAATTCTAACTTTTGCATCTAAACTATACATCTAAATTAACTACAACAACTCAATTAACTATACATCTAAACTACGCATCTAAATTAACTACAACAACTCAATTAACTATACATCCTAAATTACGCATCTAAATTAACTACACATCTAAATTAGGAAATTACGCAACGGGGCGGCGATCGACGAGGAGGCAGGACACGGGGGCGACGGTGAGGGGCGCGGCGACGGGCGATGAGGAGGCAGGGGGCGGCGACGGTGACGGTGAGGGGCACGGCGTCGGGCGGCGAGGAGGCAGGGGGGCACGGGGTGGCGACGGCGTCTGGGCCGCGCGGGACGGCGTCGGAGGCAGGGCGACGGCGAGGCGCAGATTGAGGGGCAGCCTGGCGGCGTCGTCGGGCGGGGAAGACGAACTGAATGAAAAATTTCACAAGTGCTACTTATATAGACGAAGCATTGGTTCCGGTTCGTGACAGAAACCGGGACGAATGCGACCTTTAGTCCCGGTTGGTGCCACCAACCGACACCAAAGGCCACTTTTCGGCAGCCCAAATGGCGGGAAGCGGCGGCCTTTGGTCCCGGTTGGTGCCACCAGCCGGGACTAAAGGGGGGCATTGGTCCCGGTTGGTGCCACGAACCGGGACCAAAGGGCGTGTACTGGAACTGCCGCGGTGCGTTGGGATGTTTAGTCCCACCTCGCTAGCCGAGAGGGGCTCGGAGTGGTTTATAAGCCCTGCCGAGCCGACCACTTCGAGCTCCTCTCTACTGCAGGCTTACGGGCCTAAATCCACTCTCTGTGCATGTGGGCCTACTGGACCTACTGTGGGCCTGCATCCTGGCCCAACTAGCGGGTTTCTAGTCGTATGCAGGCTGTGGTGGCCCAGTAGGCGGCATTTTTTTTTAAAAAAAACCAGTTTTTTGTTTTTTTTTACTTACAGCAAAATACTTACTAGTTTTTCAGTTATTATTTTTGGTTTTAGGTAATAAAAATTATAAACTAGTTTGTAACAAATTATCAAAATGCCATTAATTTTCCAGTTTGAATTGTTTAAATTTGAATTCTTTGAAATTTATGTGAATCACTAGTTTGTAACAAAAGAAATATTTATGATAATTCTTTTTGCTATTAAAGTTTATTTTTGCTTATAATGTTTTGAACAGAAAATACTTTGATAATTTTAGTTGCATAAATTTTATATAATTTTAGTTTCAACAATACTAAAGGTTTATACCCTGAAATTTAGTCCCACCTCGCTAGCTGAGGGAGCTCGAGAGTGGTTTATAAGCGCTGCTGCGCCTTCCCTCTCGAGCTCCTCTCAAATGCAGCCTTTCGGGCCTAACCCTGTGCGGTGTGCCTGTGGGCCTACTGGCCTCCTGCGGGCCTGAATCTTGGCCCATGGTACGGTTTCTAGTCGTATTCAGGCCGTGGGGGCCAAGTAGGTGGCACCTTTTTTTTTCTTTGTTGTTTTATTTATTTTATTTTGTTTCTACTTACAATAAAATACTTATTGTTGCTATTTTTTTCCAGTTTTTTTGTTTTGTTTTCTGCATTATTTATTTTCTTTTGTTTTTTGCTTTATTTTTTAATTCTTTATAAACTTTTTGTTAATGCCATTAGTTTTCAAATTTGAAAACACTTTGTGTATTATATTTACTATGTACAATCTTTCTCCACAGAGATACCGAAAATTATAAACTTTCTGTTAGTGCCATTAGTTTTCAAATAGAATAGTTAAAATTTGAATTCTTTGAAATTTGTGTGAATCTCAAGTTTGTGATTAACTTTACTAAAAAAAATGAACATAGATGCGCCTATAGAGAAAATTTAACCTAAATTCATAATCAATTTCTATGAATTTTAGAGAAATTCTTTATGAATTTAGGTCAAATTTCCTGTATAGGGGCATCTATTTTCATTTTGAGAGGAGCTCAACAAGGCAGAGAGGGACGGGCTTATAAACCAGTGTGGGCGCCTTTCGGTTGGCGAGGTGGGACTAAACTGTGAATCGCAATGAGGACGAACCATTTAGTCCCGGTTGCAGACATGAACCGGGACTAAAGGGGACCTACTGGTCCCGGTTCATGCCTCCAACCGGGACCTATGGTGGTGGGCCAGGAGCGAGGCCCATTGGTCCCGGTTCGTACCACCAACCGGGACCAACGGCCCACGTGGCCCGGGCGGCCCCCTGGGCTCACGAACCGGGTCCAATGCACCCATTGGTCCCGGTTCTGGACTGAACCGGGACTAATGGGCTTATCCGGCCTGGACCAAATCCCTCTTTTCTACTAGTGTAGCAAACAATGCCAGATTGTACGACCATTGCATGTGATGATGTCACGATGACATCAGCAAAACAATTTTTTCTTTCATTGGAATATTCTCAATCGTAGATTTTGCAGTGGATGCTAATTATAAAGAGATCTAAAACTACACACGAAGGAAAACATATACACATGTATATGTGTATGGAATTGGACTCAAGCGAACCCAAAGTCATCCGACGGTACAACCTGATATGTCTGCATTCGATGCATGATCAACATCTAACTGGATGCCATCAATCAGATTTGTGCAATTAATCTACCCGAATTACGCCAAATACTAGCATATACGTGGGACTAAAGGCAGTTATTTTTTGTGAAGATGATAAAATGTAGACCCAAGTTATGCTAAAAAATATATTACTTAAACTGATAATAGATGTTTGAGCTGGAGTGCAATTTTTATTGGGTAGATAACGCATATAAATCAATTACACATATACATGGTACAAAATGTAGTTTTTTTTACTAAGTGGTTAAACTGTACACATTAGTTCATAGCTAATATGAGAGTGACGTAAAGAGGAAGTTGTAGCAAATATGTTGTAAACAGCATACTGGTCAATTTGTAATAATTATAGGTCACTACAAATCAACATACACACGATAATAAAGAACAATGTTTCAATGGAGCAAGTGTAAATATTGGTGCTATATCAAATTGGCGTGGACAATAGTAATAAGACAGACGGTCCTAGATGCATACATAAATATGCCAGGAGGAATCTAATCCACTATGGATTTAACTCTATTTTACGTTAGTAGTATTGTAATAAGAACAAAATTTTAGCATTTTTATTTTCATACCATACTGTGCGGGACTTATTTTGAAAATAAAGATGCCCATGAAAATACAAATAAAGTGTAAATTTAATTTCGCAGCAAAATCCATTGATAGTACAAATTATATATATGCACCAAAGAGAATTGGTGTAAGGAAAAGAAGGAGTTAGAAAAAAACAATGTTCTTATAAATATCGGTGTACATAAATTTATATGGGCAGTTGTACGTATTTGTATACAAAATTCAAAGCACAAACGGAACATCAACAAAAAAACATCAAATAGCGTGCAATATGTAGCAATGAAAGAAAGGGGAAATACATCCAAACATGCCTCAGTGTATTCTGTGCATGTATCACTTTTGCGCATTGGAAATAAGAAGTGTGCATTAGATGCATCAACATGGATAGTTTTTGGCAGTATATGGGAAGAGCTTGATAGGAGCATGATGGACACGAGCAGAAGCATTCATATCACTAGCGGACCAAGTCCATGGTGATCGAGAATAATCAAAAAGTAGTAGGTTGAGAAGCATTGAAAAATAGATGCATGTCTTATGTAGAAGATATGAATGACACTAGGTAAGAAAGATGGACGGGCGATATATATTTGTGAGTAAGCGCATCTCTTGCAAAGGAAGGTGCATAGTGTTTTTTCACCATGGATAAAGGTTGGAATCACAAAACATCTATAATATACATTCTAGAGTGATAGAGTGTCATAAATTCCAATTTTGATGACATGAGATATACCACCGAGAAAGAAATTAATCAACATAAAGTTATTTTAATAGATCAACCTAGACATTACAAACTACACTAGTAAAAAGCCCGTGCGTTGCCACGGGCATTTAAAAAATCTACAGATAGCATGTGTAAACATAACTGCGGGGCGGCCCATGCATTTGTGCGGCTAGATTTTAGATGTACTACCATACATGTTCTTAAGTATATGATTTTGACAAATATTTTTTATATGAACATGCAATATCATAGATCATAGCACCGTGATGGACACTCCGCGAAAGAATAAAGGTATTATTTTATTGACAAATTTATTACACTTTGTATATTGATACAAAACATTGGATTTTTTATTGCACATTTTGTTCTAATTTATGTGCTTTTGTGACTCGTGCATCATAGATAGTTAGACACCGGTATAATTCTTTTTAAACATCATTTAAAATAGATTTTATGAAAACTTAAATTAAATATACATGGGTTAAATCTAGACATTTCTCCATTTGTTCACCTATCTCACAATTAGTGGTATTGCTATTATACGTTACTCAGTTAGTGTGATGCCATGCATCCATATGGTCCAATACATATTCGTATGAGCGAAAGAATGCGTGGTTGGATGGTTAAGAGGACAATGACTTATAGTTGTATGGTTAGGAGGATAATGGTATTTTAGCCCACCAGTGTTCAAATCCTAGACTTGACACTCGTGCTTGTATTTTTTAGATTTATTTCAGGCCTTCTAGTGATGTGCGTTCAGTAGGAGAAGACGCTCCCGTAGTCAATGAAGGTGTCTGTAGCGACTTCGTCAATCTCAAAACAATGTGCAAGCTTATAAGTCTCTCAAAGATGCGCGTATGGACAGTGTTCCAAGAATTTCCACTTGGTGTTTGTTGCTCTTTGTTACTTTTCTTCATGATTTCAGAGCATCTACTGACACAATGAACAAATTTGGCCCCTCAAACGTCTGCAGACGCACCCAGGTGCATCCACGGATAGTGTCCTCTCGTGCCTTAAATTTTCATTTGCAATCACAAATCCTATTTTTTCAAACATCAAATACATGCAAACACATGCACGTCGATCATTTTGGATTTGCATGTCAATTCTAGTGTATATGATTACGATCCGAACCCACAGTCCATGTTGCGCCGACGGGGTTGTTTAGATTTGCAGCAATGTTGAGGATATCACTTATCGGGAACTTATCGGTCGACCCATGATCGATAAGGGGTAAATCGGCCAGTTTATCGGCATATCGGCCGATTTATCGCCATATCGGCTGATTTATCGGTCGATTTATCTTATCAGCCAGACAATGGTAAGCGATAAATCGGCCGATTTATCGGAATATCGGAAGATATCTTGAACAGTGATTTGCAGTGAAGATTAACACCCATGTTGGCCTGGCGCGGTAGGAGGTTTAGTTCCACCTTGTCGTGCGAGTAGCGAGTCGACCGACTTAAATAACCGTGTCATCCGAAAGTGATAGGCATTGATGGCTGAAGATTATTGCGTGTCATTATTGTTAATATTCCTCACAAAAGGAGCATTGATGGCTGCCCAACACTTTTTGCTGCGTAGGTGCAGCGTGTAGTCTGACGGTAGAGGGCAAGGTCCGGCGCAAGGGTGGCGGCGAAGGTAGCAGACGTCCGATGGGAACACGATCATAAAGAAGTTTTTAAAAATATATATGAAGTTTTAAAGGAGTATGCATCTGAACTTGTGAGCATTGTACATGCATTTCCCCCTTTACTTCCTTCACTATACACTTAGATTAACATCTCTATGCTACAAATTAAGAAAATTAAAAAATACTTTATGTAAACAAAACAAATTCACGACATCTATCTTGGGTGGTATAGTAGGACACTACATGGAAAAATATCACAAATAAACATCTTTGTTGCTTCACCGAGAAAAATAGAATGGCCCTCTTATCTGGTATGAAGAATGTAAGTATATAAGTCAATACAGAAGATAAGAGGGCCATCCTATTTTTCAAAGATTCAAAATTAGGAATTTACAAGAGAGTTACAACCCTAAGGCGAAAGGGGAAAATAACAAGAATATTTTGTATAGGGTGTGGTGCCTCTCACAGCCATCTTCGAACTGCTTAATGTCACCTTTTGTTAGGAATGTGCTAAGAAATCGCAATGCAAAATTACATGTTCAAATTTATCAAAAGAAAGTACTCATGGGACTTCAGATAAGAGCAAAACCTAGCATGAAAATACCAAAGGCATATTCTTTTCCATCGACAGTTCATGCTAAACTCTCGAGATTCTTGAGTGAGGCTCCCCTCCCTCCCTCCAGTTCCTCCACCTCATACTAACCCCCTCTCGCCGCCGCCGGCGTGCACCATCGGGCCTTGCTCACGTGGTGTCAGCGGCGGCAGCCCTGACATTCCCCGCGCATGGCGACCCTGCTCGGAGGTGGCGGCTGGCGGCGATGCTCCTAGTTCGTCAACGGGTCTACCGGCGGCGCGCTGTCTTGGGTTGTGCAGCACCGGGTGGTAAGGTGGCGATGGCGCGACTGATTGGCTGCCTATTTCGGAGGAAAAAAGACAATTGCTAGACCAGATAAGAATTTACTTACTGCTCACTCTCTTCCTCGAGTACTCCTCTTCTTCTCTCGTCTCGCTGCAATCAGTGAAGCTCGCTCGCCGCTGTGCCGCCCGATGGCTTGACCCCCTTCGTCACAAAACCCTATACTTGAAATGATATTGAGAGTACACCAAACTACACAGCAGAATTCCAAACTGAAGCTTTATATCTAGCATATCATATCTATTCCATATTTCAAAATGCAGGAATACACTGCAACTCTGCAGCACACAACACCATGTATTTGTTCTATTATGCTACATTGCCATTTACTCTTTACATGGCCTTCTGTTCAGCAATAACTAAACCGTGCCCTAAAGAACTGGATTCCTTTTAATTCACAACATGGCAATCCCATGTAATGCTTGCATTACTGAGATAAGAAAGCAAGCAATCGACCCCCTTAATTAATTAGTAGGACCTTGATCCGGCGCTTAGAAGCTTGCATACTGCGATAAAAATAAAGTCAGCGAGCCTATTGTATTCACAAGAAGCAAGCAAACAACCAGCTTATAATTAATTATTAGGACATCCATCGCTAATAATGGTTCACAGTACAAACAACTCTTGAACCATTTGTTATTAATCGGAGGAACATGGTTCAATGATCAACCTTGTAAAACCTGACATACTGTTACTGTGTTACATATAGGAAAACCATGGGAAACAACATAATCAAAAATATTCATAGATGAGGCCCAATATAGAAAACCAAAGGTGACAAAAAATATGGCAATGAAAAATGCTCTCTAAACTGAACTAAATAACCCCCACCTATTCTGATCCATGAACATTTTGCCAAAGAACCAATTCATGCTATAATAGTATGCACCTACAAATTGCTTCTTCCTCTTCCTCTATCACCTGGAGGAAGTAGATAGTGATACTTATAAAAAATTATCATAATATATCAAGAAATAAACATGAACAAATATACGTAAACAGAAGGTATGTTAACACAATCATAAAATGATAGGCATGGTTCTTCATTTATTTTCTATCTGCTTTGCTCCTCGTGTCTTCTTCCACTATTGCCTCACCCCCATCCGTCGTTTTTCTGTCATCACGTTCCTCAGTAGCGAGGGAACAAAACACAAACAAGTAATCTGAGAAGAGTATTTTTTAGAGAGGCATGCGGGCATTGACATATCAGGGAAAACGTCAATGTCTAAACATTCCTATCAAGATTTCTAGCTTTACTCTTACAATGTTGGAAGTGGGTGTTGAATGAAAAATATATACTGTCTCATAAACTCCTTCACGTTTTGTTCAAGGATTTACCTTCATCAGCTATTGAATTCAGATTCAAACCAGCCTACCCAAAGCCACCAACACATAAATCAGGCAACATATCCTAAATCACTATGTTCAACTCGGGGTGGTGATTCAAACTGCATGTACTCATTCAGGGCGGTCCGATTCCAAGTTTCTAACAACCAAAAAATCATTAACGTGCAACTATATATCACAACAACCTACAAATGTTCAAATTTCATACTAATCGAGTTCCATGCAGACCTTGTCATGCTGCAAGCAACGCAATAAATTTGAAATTAATCTGATTGGAGTTCCAGAAATCTCAGCCACGCACAACCAAAACTAAGAAGCAATGAAAGCTCACCGGGGAAAGGATTGAGGAAGAGATCGCACCCGAGCCCGCGGCACGAAGCTGCCCTGGCCGGCAGGCGCCGGTCCTTCCGCCTCCCCATCATGCACAACCATCTAAGCACGCTGCACAGAGTATCGGGTCCGGGGCCTCCGCGTCTCCTCCCAGCTCCAACAGCACGCCGCTAGCATCTCCCCGCCCGTAGCAGCTCCGGCGGCGTCCGTTCCTGTCGGGGACCTCCACACCAGCACCCAGCTCGAGCAGCAAACGCACAGCCACCACACGGGCGTCCCCGCCACGATGCACGCAACAACGTCGACGGTGCACTTCTTGTCGCCTACATCCTCCTAACCAGGCGAGTGCACACATGCACCCCTCGGACCACCCTACCACGAACTGGATCGTCATGCGCCCGAAACTCCCGCCCACCCTCCACATCAGACTTCTTGGCGTGAAAGCTCTGCATTCGTGAATATATCCGTGCCCACAATATGTTTGTGGGACAGAATCGGATTCTCCAAATCAGTGGATCGAGCACCAGACCCGGCAGCTGAAAAAATTCATTGGCATCAGTGGATCATTGTGTTTGCCCGCCAAATTGCCGATTCTGCGGCGGCGCACGCTTCCGTAGTCCGCCCAAATCATGGACGCCGTGCACGGCGCTCTTCCGCTCGCGACGCCCACTGCACCGCCTCCGGTCCCGCGGGTGTGCTCACGCTGCTGATGCCCGTTGGTCATCGCTGCTTGTCGCTGCTCCCCGCGCAGCCAGGGAATCGCACCACCACCGTGAAGGATTCAAACCATTCCAATACTACAATATGAGCTATCTGGGAGGAGTACGTACAGGAAAGTTGCCCTTCCCGTTCCAGGATTACAAGGAGCGATTTCTGGTTCGGGCAGGTACAGGGAGAAAATATGATTTCACCTATCAGAAGATTGATGAGTATGGGGTTTGCATCTACTTTTGTCAGGCGTTGGTGCATCAAGGGAAGAAAAAGATTGTGTTCCAATTTTTGCAGGAAAGATGTGCCGTGAATTAACTCAAACTATGGTAAGTGGGGATTGCATGCCGATTTTACCTGTCTTCTAAGGAAAGAGGAGGGACAACCGAAGTAAGGAATAAAATCGTTGGGGGTTGACCTGATCGATCGATGGGAGGGGCTGCGAACGAACGAACGAACGACTTACGGACTGCTCCATTAGGAGTAGAGATTACTCTTCATATATATGCATTGCCTAGCCGCGCAAGTGTGCGGGACACACTGCTAGTTAAAGTTAAGGTAACAATCTTCAGTACTGAAGTAAAAAAAAAGTGCTGACCTTCTACTCTGCTGTTGCAGTGCTGCTACGATAGACGAACAAACAAACTAGGTATATAGCAAGACTAATCTGATCGGAAGGAAGCTAACATGCATGTATTCAGAGATGAGACCTAGACTAGAGGTGAAGAATCCCTCAAAAAAAAAAAACTAGAGGTGAAGAGAGCTAGGGATGTTAATTACTGTGTTATATATCGTATATCGTACCGTTACATAGACGTCGTCGCCAATGTTGTAGATGGTGTCGTCGACCTTGGCTGATCGGTAGTGCGACTTGGCCAGCTTGACCTCCTCATCGTCGGTGGCGGCCGCTTTCCTGCTCCAACTACATTAATGTCGTCTTGAGCACATGCATATATAGAATGAAGTGACACATATATAGATGAAGATATAGGACGCATGAGTTACCCCCTCCTTGGGTTTTGTCACGGACCCAAGTACCTCTACAGCCCACAACCCTGGAGAAGGCCGGCCCAGGAGGAAGAAGCGGCCCAGCCACAAGTTCGACCCAGCCACCTGGGAATTGGGTGGTTAAGTGCTGGTGTGCGTTAGGTAGAGGTACTTGGGTCCGTGACAGGTTTGGGCCGCGTTGGCGCTTGTATCGATTGGGCCACCTGCTGTGCGCCTCCTCGGCGAGGAATGACTCCCCGACGAACACAGAGTCAGAGTCGCTGTCGGTGGCAGCCTTGGGCGCGGGCTGCGCCGGCGCCTTGGATCTCTTCCTCTTCACCGGAGACTTGACGACAGGTGTGCGCTTGCGGTTGCGTGTGGAGGCCCTCAGCGTCAGCGGTTGTTCCGTGGCGAGGGCGGCGGCCGACGGTAGGCTCTCCATGTCCATGGCTACTTCAACTTCCAGCTCGCAGCTCACTGGGTTCGTGGAGATGGTTTGGAAGATGGATCTGAGTGTGTGCGGGTGCAGGTGAGGATTTTGGGGGGTTTTAAAAGGAGGAGATTGCGGGGGAGATCGTTTGAATTTTGATGATGATGATTTTGCGGACGATCAGTTTTGGCTGGCCATCGGAACCGGAGCATGCAGGAGGTGAACGTTGGAGCTGTATGCTGATTGATAGTTTCCTTCCATTTTAATTTTGATTTTGATTGATTGTTTCCTTCCAATCGTATACTTTACTTACTTACGTGATAAGTATATTCCAGTTTCCTTCCTTAAATTGCTTATTACGTCTCCATGCCATCATATATTTCAATTACAATATATACTATATAGTAAATCAGATTTGGAATGTGCACCGTGCTTCCATGATTACCATCAGATTTGGAATACGTGATTGATTCATTGATTTTCTTTTTTTTTTCAGTGTACACACGTGGTTAATTTCCCGTTTTCCAAGGTATATATACGTGATTGATTTTCATTTACCGAGTGAAGTCTGAAATAAACCTCGTTTTCATACGACCTATCGGAACTTCCACCTCCAAATCCCGGTCGTTAGAGCCCTTGAGGTTGTTCCCAAACAGGGATGGATGATGTGGAGTGGGGCGAGACCGGAAATGCTGAGTCGGCAAGGTCATGGGTCCCACTGGTCTTGGCGCGGGCCAAAATCGGATTAACAGGGGTAGGGGTCAAGTAGAGACTTTTTGGGGGGCATTTATGCCGTGGTACAATAGTCTGATTTTCAGCTATGCGCCAATTTTTCTTTTACTTTGCTTCTAGTGTAGGATTTTCTCGTTGAAATCATGGAACCGACAGAGTTGTTGAATTTCGTATTTCACTTTTCTTTTTTTCCTATTTTGTGTTTTTACTAGTGGATTTCTTCAGTTTTTTCCTTTTTATTTTATATTTTGTTCTTTATTTCTTTTTAAAATTCATGAAAATTTCAAAAAATAAACCCAAGAACATTTATTCAATTTTGTGAACATTTTTTGAAATCTGAGAACATTTATTCAATTGTGAATAATTTTTGAAATCTGAGAATATTGTTTTTGAAAAGGAAAAAGGTTTTGAAATTCACAAAGATATTTTGAATTTATGATTATTTTTTCAAATTCGTGGACATTTGTTTTGAAATGGTGAGTATTTTTTGTAATTTTGGAGTAATATTTTTGAAATTTGCGAACATTGTTTTTAGATCTGTGATTTTTTTTGATGAAATTTTATGAAATCTGGGAACATATTTTTGGAATTCACAAACATAGTTTCAATTCACTACTCCCTCTGATCCAAATTAATTGACGCAGCCTCTATACAATGTTGTATATAGGTTGTGTCAAATAATTAGGATCGGAGCGAGTAAATTTTTTCGAAATTCACAATCATTTTTTGAATCAACAAACAATTTTCGAAATTCATGACCATTTTTTGAATTCATGATCATCTTTCCGAATCGACAACCATTTTTCGAATCGACAAACATATTTGGAAATCCATGATATTTTTTTTTGAATTCATGACCAATTTTGAATTAACGAACACTTTTTGGATCAACAAACACTTCTCAAAATTTATGAAGAATTTTGAAATTAGGAACTCATTTGAATTCCTTAACATTTTTAAAAATGAAAATAAACAGAAATAACGAAAAACAAAATGGGCCGCCCGCCCGGCAATGGGCCTGCGCAAACCGCGCGGGGACGTCCCGGGGCGCTGCTATAACTGCCGGATCGCCTGTTGGCCCATAAATGCGTCCCTCACGTCGCTCAAACGTCCCTCATGTTTTAAGTTTTAGGCTTTCGTTTTTATTTAATTTTATAATTGTACTAAAGAATATATTTATTAAAAAATATTTTACTGCTTCAATAAAAAATGACTTGCAAGTAAAAAAAAAATTCATGTATTTGAAAGTAGTTATTCATCTTTTATTTTTAAAAAGGTTCATGTGTTGCAAAAAAATGTACATCATGTATTTTAAAAAATAGAAAATGGTCGTAAACTATTTAAAACAAATCATCATGCATTGAAATTTGTTCACCATATATTTGAAAACTATTAAAAAAAATTGTCGCGTGTATCTCAAAGTGTTGATGCAATATTTATAAAAATACACAATGATAGTTTTTAGATACACTTGGACCAATTTTTGGTACATGACAAGAAATTATCGAATAAATGATAACCATTTTCTTAATACATAACGGTTACTGGGATACATGTGGATACAGGGGCAAGAAGGGCCGCTCGAACTACATGTGCTTATTGGGATTATTTGTTCTTTGATTGCAATGCGGGCCTCGAAGGATTATTTGTTATGCTTTCTAGGGTTGATGTATTTATTAAGTATGTTAATCATGCTTTTGTTAAGTAATACTTCCTCCGTTCCTAAATATAAGTCTTTGTAGAGATTTAACTATGAACCACATACGGATGTATATAGATGCATTTTAGAAGTAGATTCATTCATTTTGCTCCGTATGTAGTCCAGGATGTTAAGCACAAAGATTAAGCAGCTTGCAGGTGTTGAGTTTCTTGGAATCCTCTCTCTCTAATGGATGAGCAATACTACTTAGATGATTATATCATGAAAATTTCTCATGGATTACTTAGCTAGCTATCTAGGGAAAACAAAGCATCAAAATACTAGTACTAGTATCATCAATTCCAGACACCATCCATTTACACATACTCCACTGATTCATGTATAACACATTATGTATATATATATGAGGATCGGATCGCATCGCTAGGGTTCCCTTTATTCTTTCTTTCCCATCCCACAAGAGAGAAAGGAGGATCGACCGAATTCTACTAACACAGACAAGTTAGGAAGGAGGGAGCTTCTTCCTTCCCACAAGAAGGTATTTCAAGTCAAGTCAACCCACCAACTAGACCAGACCAGGCAACAAAAGAATATCTCTACTTTTTTCTCTCTCTCTTTCTACAACCATGACAGGCAAAGAGGGGAGGGGAGACGAGGGGACGGAGACCAATAGACGGACGGCGCCACTATTCATCACCCGAAAAAAGCTTCCAATTCAATTCAGATCAACAACAACAACATAAGTCTTCCTTCTTCTTATCTTCTTTCCTTGCATTCAGATTCTCTTCCCTTCTTCCAGCCAGTCCGTTGCCCCTGCCTGATACACACATAGAGCAGCAAACCACTCATCGGGTTCACTGCAGTTTGATCAATTACTAGTGTTTGGGATGCAATGCACAGATATAAATCAATGTTACAACCCAACGTGCACGCTCATCGATATATCGATATATAAACAAACAACAGATGGCAAATCACAACACGGTTTATTTAACAAGGGAGCTACATGCCTACAGCATCTCACATTAAAATGACTCCAGCGCAGCAGGGAATGTGCACCAGACAAACAACAGGTGCTTGGGATGCAATGCACATATATAATATGAATGTTGCAACCCAATATATATGCGCCCTCGCCAATATATAAACAAACAACAGATGCATGGCAAATCACAACACGCTTGTTTTAGGGAGCTACATGCCTACTACATCTCACATTAAAATGATTTCATGGCAGCAGGCAAAAATGAATGCAAGTATAGCAGGGGCAATGTGCAGCAAACAAACAACAGGTGGTGGCAAAGCGCAGAGCGTGTTAAAAAGGCCTCCATCACAACATGGAAAATACGTTGGCCTGTGAGGAGGTGAAACCGCTGGATATGATGCTATACTATATAGGTGTCATGTCACTTCTCCTTCATAGTCACATCAAAAGTTCCAAAAAGAAAAAAAAAACAGGATTTACATTCTAAACTATACTTTCATTATAAACAGTTCCAAACAGCCTGGCTCTAGTAAGGGAATGGATTGAAAGAAATTAACAAGAGAATAAATCAAGCTAGGACACAACACAGCAAAGCGTAAACTAAAAACTGACGACAGTCAACATATACCCATCTCTCGACAATCTCATTCAACTTCGCCCAAACTTCTTATTCCAGAAAAACAGATATTATCCTAATTCACTTGAATGCGTAGATGGCACTTCTTTGTGTCCAGGATTTAAAAATCAAATTTAGTTAAATGCATAGATGACACTTGTTTGTGTCCAAGATGTAAAAGCCCTACCGTGTCCAGGATGTAAAATTCAAATTCAGTTAAATGCATAGATGGCACTTATTTGTGTTCGGGATGTAAAAACCCTATTGTGCCGCAAGACCAGATATAACAGGTTGGTATTTTTCTTTGTTCTACATCAAAACTATAAAATAGTCAACTAGGAAATATAGCATTCCATACAACTACCATTAGATGCAGTGCAAGTGTGTAACTACTGACAAATCTTGTTCCATGAGCGCAACCCTTTCCTTTCAAACAAGCCTATACAACAATGAATACATACAGAGCAAAATGAATGAATCTACACTATAAAATATGTCTATATACATCCGTATGTGGTAGTCTATTTAAAATATCTAAAAAGACAAATATTTAGGAACGGATGGAGTAAAACCTACATTGAGATATTGAACATTTGAACAACAATGGAAAACCATACAGGGGCGAACTAAAACCGCCTCTCTCTGGCCGTTTTACTTGTACATACACGTGGCATTGGCTAACCAAGACAAATAAATGAAAACCTCAGCTGCAGGCTGATCGCTTAAATAAGCGAACATTTTTCTACACTCAGCTCCAAGTCAAGAATCACCACTCTACAGCTCATCAATGTATTGCAAGATAGAGAAATAAATATGTAATAAATTACCTCCTTTTCCCCTCTTCCTTGCAAGCGCCTCAGTCGAGATCATCATCATACGAGCGGCCGCTCGCATTGGCATTGGCATTGGCATCGTTGTTGTAGTCACCAGATGGTGAACCAGCAGCGTCCTGGTCCTGGTCGTTGCTCTCCGCCTGCTGCGCGCCAAAATCGGCCCCGAAAGGCCACGGCAACGTAACCCCGAACCTCCTCTCCATGACCCTAGGCGAAGCAGGCCACCACCAGGAGGAGACTCGGGGTCATCAGTAGTAGGCACCTCAATCTCATGGCGACAGACAGGGCAGGAGCTGCGGATGTGGAGCCAGGGGAGGATGCAGTCCTCGTGGAAGACGTGCTTGCAGGGGAGCTGCTTGGCCTTGGCGACGGCGCCGAGCAGCAAGTCGTCCATGCAGACGGCGCACACGTCGACGGCCGCCCGTGCGGGAGCCTGACGCGTGGCGCGCGCCAGACGGAGGCGAGGGCAGGTCGGGTCCGCCCGACCAATCACCACCAGTTCCGCCAGACCGGGGCCAGGGGGCGCCAGGAGATCTTCCTGGGGATCCGCAGGCGCGTCAGTTGGCCCCCTGCCACCAAATCTCGCGGGATCAGCGCCCGCAAGTGCAGGCGAATCTGCTTCGTGTTCCGCACCAGGCGTTTCCTGTTGCTCCTGCTGCTGCATAAAATCATGACGATTTGGAGTGCTGTTTTTTTTCACTACTGTCTCCGTTAGGATTAGGATTATTAAACAAATGATCATTAGCAATATGTTCACCCCCTTGATCAGTAGGATTTAATAAATCTGGTGAAAGCAAAAGGATCTCATCACGAAGACGAGCACCGGCATTAGGATGGAGTGTAGAGAAAGGAAAAACGTTTTCATTAAACATAACATCCCTTGAAATATAAACACGCCCGGTGGAAATATCAAGGCATTTGAAGCCTTTGTGAAGGTTGCTATACCTGAGGAAAGCACACTGCTTGGAGCGAAATTGAAGCTTGTGATTGTTGTAAGGTCGGAGGTTGGGCCAGCAGGCACACCCAAAAATTCTCAAGATAGAATAGTTGGGTTTTTCATGGAAAAGTCGTTCAAGAGGTGTTTCAAAGTTGATCACTTTGCTAGGCATCCGATTTATCAAGTAGGTTGCGGCAATGAAAGCTTCATCCCAAAACTTCAGGGGCATAGAAGCTTGAGCAAGAAGAGACAAACCTACTTCAACAATATGACGATGTTTCCTCTCAGCTGAACCATTCTGTTGGTGCGCATGAGGGCAGGAGACATGGTGAGATATACCTATTTTGGTAAAAAAGGAGTTGAGTTTAACATACTCCCCTCCCCAATCTGTTTGGAGAGCAAAAATTTTGCGATCAAATTGTCGCTCTACAAGTTTCTGAAAATCATGAAACTTTTGAAACACCTCGGACTTGTGTTTGATAAGATAAATCCATGTAAATTTACTGAAATCATCTATGAAACACACATAATATTGCTTTCTTCCTAACACACACAGCAGCCTGATACAAACACACACAACAGCAAACCACTCATCAGGTTCACTTCAATTTGATCAATTACTAGTGTTCGGGATGCAATGCACAGGTATAAATCAATGTTGCAACCCAATGTGCGCCATCGTCAATATATAAACAATAGATGGCAAAGCGCTTCACGGTTGTTTCGGGAAGATACAGGCCTACTACATCTCACATTATAACGACTCCATCGCAGCAGCAGGGAAAATGAATGCAGATATAGCAGGGGCAATGTGCACCAGCCAAACAACAGGTAGCAAAGCGCAGAGCATAACCGCAAGTTAAAAAGGCCTGCGAGGAGGTGAAACTACTGGGGATGATGCTGTGCACATTTTATAGTACCGAATTGGTTAAGTTCACAGCTTCTCCTTCATGGTCATATACCTTCCTACCTCCGTGCCAGCCAAAAAAGGAATAGGATTCACATTCTAACCTACACTTTACCGAAAAAGGGTTTCACCCCGCTTTGTATTTCAAAGCACCAACACCGATACAGAGCAAACGCTGGGGCGAGCAGCACAACTAACCTACACTTTCACCATGAAAGGTTCCGAACAGCATGACCCTAGTGAGGGAACGAACTAAAGAAACTTACAAGAGAATTAATCCAGCTAGCTAGGACACAAGACCGCAAAGTGCAAACCAAAAATTGGGAATAGTCCTCTAAAATAAGTTTTACTGCTGAATGCATAGATACTTGTTTGTGTCCAGGCTGCTAGTATAAACCCTAGCACACGACAAGACCAAACAAAACTGCTGGATATATTTTCCTTTGTTTCACATCGAATAGGAATCCCGTACACCTATCATAGATGCAGTGTACGTAAATGTGTAACTACTGACAGCAGCCCAGCCCTAATTATATTTTGAACAACCCTTTCCATGCATACAGCTCTGTCTAGCTGAATATATAGAACATGCACGCCAGCTTTGACCAAACAATCAACTCATTGAAAGGTAAATACTAAAACCAAACCTAAATTGAGATCACCCTACGTACTCCCTCCGTTCCGATTTACTTGTCGTGGTTTTAGTTCAAATTTGAACTAAAACCACGACGAGTAAATCAGAACGGAGGGAGTACGTCTTACACGGAAGTAACCGTAAGTAATAATGATGAAATAAGGGACGGTGCATTAGTCGACATCATTGTTGTTGTGGTCGCTGCTCTCCGCCTGCTGGGCGCCAGAAAAAGCCCATGCCAGCGAGATCCTGAACCTCCTCTCCATGACCCTAGGCCAAGGGCCACCACCAGCACCAGCACCAGGAGACTCAGCTGGGTCATCAGTGGGCACCTCGATCTCATGGCGACAGACAGGGTAGGAGCTGCGGATGTGGAGCCAGGGGAGGATGCAGTCCTCGTGGAAGACGTGCTTGCAGGGGAGCTGCTTGGCCTTGGCGGCGGCGCGGAGCAGGAAGTCGTCCATGCAGACAGGGCACACATCGACGGCCGCCATCATGTCAATGTCAGGGGAGACGGCCTTGGCCCCGAAAGGCCACGGCAACGTGACCCCGAACCTCCTCTCCATCACTCTGGGACAAAGATGCGGGCGCCGCAGTAGCACGACCGTGGGGTGGAGAAAGGGGATCGAGAGAGTCTCATATTTTATTTTATTTTATTTTATTTTCTTTGGCAGGAAACAAAAAGGCAACCCTTCCTCCCCTAAATCAAATCCCGACCATCCATTACTTCTGCATCCAACGCATGAAATTCCTTCACTCATAGTACAACACAATATTTCACATTCCAACTTTTCTTTTTGCATGATTACTAGAGACTATGGCACCACCTGAGGGCTGAGGCTGAGGCTAGGCTGGCACGTGCGCACCTATCTTGTCTAGGCGAGTGAATTGCAAAAAACATCGACATTGAAGGCTAGGTTTGCAGAAACCACAAGTCTACTGTTTTATGCCCAAAAACACTATTTCCCAGGCTATTTTCTACAGTTCTATTACCCTGACCATAGAAACTCCATACAGCAAATTTTAGCTCATTTTATTTAACCAATCTCCCTCAATATGTTTCCCAAATTTAAGTTCAGTGGAGAACATTTTGAAGGAAGTACCATTTTTATTTATTCAAATGGTATGAAATTTTTACAGTTCCTTCATATGCCAAACTTATTATCCTACAGCAAATTTCAGCACAATCAAATCATCTATGTAAGCCCAGCTTCAAATTCTATTTTCTGTCCAGATTGGCACATTGCAAAGCAAGTGCTATCTAGACACCTCCTATTGCCCTCAAACTTTTTGTGCCATCTTCCATATCCAAATCATTGCCACATTCCAATATTCAGCTCCATTTGCCTACTAAATCTTCCTCGGCAAATTTCCAAAGTTTCTATCCTGAGAGAAGCTTTGTGAATGAAGTACAAGCTAGGATTATCCAAATGGTATAAAAAATTACAGTGCTTTCTTATGCCCAAATGACCATACTCCACAAAATTTCAGCTCATCCATGTACTCATTTGAGCCCAGCTTCAACATCCATATTTCTGCCCGATGTGGTACTTTGCAAATCAAGTGCCATCTAGGCTCCTCCAGTTGAGCTGAAAAATTGCCAAGACAGTCTCCCTAGTAGATGATCATCCTCAGCCAAAACTCAGGCACATTATCCATGTGCATTTCCCGTACCGCTAATCAAACACTTGGCTGCTAATTCATGTTTGAGCATAGTTCGGTCTCCTCGTGAGATTCTTTGGTTGTAATTTTCTCCCTGGCACCTACCTGGGGAGTTCCCAACCCACTAGACATGTCTAGGCCGCCCAGAACGCATGGCAACGCCACGGTCACGCGGCGACCACGCGGCGGGCATGCGAGTTTACACGCTCTGGAGTTGGGGCCCTCGGCCACCGTCCAAACCTCGACGTATCGCCACCAAACCATGTATTTCTGATTAAATATATACTTATGTAACTATAAATGATTTTTAGAAAAAAATAAAGAGCAAACTATAAGGTACCTGCAGTTCAAATTTGACCCGTTTCCTACTAAATTGGAGGAAATTTGTCTTTTTCATGAGAGGTGGATCAAAACTTTTGACACCTAACCATTTGGTCAATTCTGCATTAAATATAGCCTAATATTTTAGAAAAATGATTTGGTACAATTTTGCAACAAATATATGATAGGTCCTTCACAAAAAAACTCATTCTGGGCACTCTGAAAATGGAAAATGTATTTTTCATCCAAAGAAAATGAAAACTTACTTAGGCAACATTGTTTGCCATTCCAAGATTCACCCTTGTGCACGATATGAGATCATTTGAACAAACTCTTTCATGAATGTGGCCATAAGATTGATCATTTTGTCTTGAAAGCCATAAACCTTCACACATGATAGCTCATTTCTGAGAACACTTTTTAAAAATAATTACCGGATTACAAGTTTATTATTTTTCCTGGTATCTTGGCCACGTATAATGACACAATGCGAAGGTTTTCCAATTTTTTTTTAATTTTTCATGCCCGTTTCAAAATGCGGTCAAAACGGCGGGCATGACCGTTCCTCGCTAGTGGTTGAATCTTGGAAACTTTTGGTGTTTCTCTAATGAAATAGATACTTTTGTACCTAGAAATAATTTTTGGAAAAAATCATGAGCAAACTATGAGGCAGCTGCACTTCAAATTTGACCCGCTTCCTTCTAAATCGACAGAAATTTGTCTTTTTCACAAGAGGTGGATCAAAGTTTCTGACACCCGACCATTTGGTCAATTGTACATTTAATATGTCCTAATACTTTAGAAAAATGATTTGGTCCAATTTTGCAACAAATATATGGTAAGTCCTTCATAAAAAATCATTTTGGCACTCGAAAACTGGAAAATGATTTTTTTCGTCCCAATAAAATAAAAACTTCCTTAGGCAACATTGTTTGCCATTCCAAGATGCACCCTTGTGCACAATATGAGATCATTTTAACAAACTATGTCATGAATGCTACCAGAACATTGATCATTTGGCTTGAAAGCCATTGATCTTCACACGTGATAGCTCATTTCTGAGAACACTTTTTTAAAATAATTACCGTATTACAAGTTTATTATTTTCCTGGTATCTTGGCCACATATAATGACATAATGCGAAGGTTTTCCAATTATTTTATTTTATTTTTATTTTTCATACTCGTTTCAAAATGTGGTCAAAACAGCGGGCATGACCGTTCCTAGCTAGTGGTTGAATCTTGGAAAACTTTTGGTGTTTCTCTAATGAAATAGATACTTTTGTACCTAGAAATAATTTTTGGAAAAAATCATGAGAAAACAATGAGGCAGCTGCAGTTCAAATTTGACCCGCTTCCTACTGAATCGACAGAAATTTGTCTTTTTCACGAGAGGTGGATCAAAGCTTCTGACACCCAACCATTTGGTCAATTATACATTAAATATGTCCTAATACTTTAAAAAATGATTTGGTCCAATTTTGCAACAAATATATGATAGGTCCTTCATAAAAAACTCATTTTTGGCACTCAAAAAATGGAAAATGATTTTTTCGTACAAATAAAATGAAAACTTCCTTAGGCAACATTGTTTGCCATTCCAAGATGCACCTTTATGCACAATATGAGATCATTTTAACAAACTATGCCATGAATACTACCATAACATTGATCATTTTACTTGAAAGCCATTCATTTTCACATGTGATAGCTTGTTTCTGAGATCACTTTTTTAAAATAATTACCGTATTACAAGTTTATTATTTTTCCTGGTATCTTGGCCATGTATAATGACACAATGCGAAGGTTTTCCATTTTTTTATTTTTTTATTTTTTCATGCCCATTTCAAAATGCGGTCAAAACGGCGGGCATGACCGTTCCTCGCTAGTGGTTGAATCTTGGAAACTTTTGGTGTTTCTCTAATTAAATAGATGCTTATGTACCTAGAAATGATTTTTGGGAAAAATAAAAAGCAAACTATAAGGTAGCTGTAGTTCAAATTTGACCCGCTTCCTCCTGAATCGGCGGAAATTTGTCTTTTTCACGAGAGGTGGATAAAATCTTTTGACACCCAACCTTTTGGTCAATTGTACATTAAATATGGCCTAATATTTTAGAAAATTGATTTGATCCCATTTTGCAACAAATATTATGTAGGTCCTTCACAAAAAAACTCATTTTGGACACTCAAAAAATGGAAAATGATTTTTTTGTCCAAAAAATGAAAACTTTCTTAGGCAACATTGTTTGTCATTCCAGGATGCACCCTTGTGAAAAGTATGATATATTTGAACAAATTATGCCATTCCAGAATGCACCCTTGTGCAAAAAATACAAGAGAAACAAATAGAAGAACACAATTACATAAGCTTTGTTCTCATTGGTTGAAATGTTTGTGCCATGGATCGATGACATGTCATCCATCCATCCATCCCATTTATCTAAAGAAAAAAAGAGAAAAAAAGAAACCACCCCCCCCCAAAACCCTATCCCCTCCCACTCCATCGTCGCCGCCCCCTTCTCCCCACATCCAATCTCGCCACC
>NC_041392.1:422979-448225 GCF_002162155.2 Triticum dicoccoides
CGCTTAAGCCGCTCGCCGCCACCACGTCCGCCGCCGCTGCCGCGCTCAGGGCGCAGTGGCCTCCTCCCCGCTCGCCGCCCTCCTCGCCCCCTCAAGGCCGCCTCCTCGCCTCCTCCAAGGCCGCCTCCTCATTCTAGCCGGCCCTCGATATATCTACCTAGCTGCGCTCCGTTCTCCTCGCCTCCTCCAAGGCCGCCTCCTCATTCTAGCCGGCCCTCGATATACCTACCTCGTGTGATCCAAGGGTCCAACGGAAGAAGAAGCCCGCCGCCGCCCCCGGCTCCCGCCACCCACCACTCTCCTCCCCACCTCAGATCCTCTCCCCTCTCCCCACTCCCAGATCCAACTGGCCTGGTGGTCGTCGTCCGGGACGGCATGCTCATCCCACGGCCCGAGACGGAGGCCGTCTCGGGGTCCCTCTGCCGCGTCTTCACCGTCTTCCCCTTCGTCGTCACCAATCACGGCGCCGGCTCTATCATCTTCGGCCGCGGGTACCAGGAGTATCGCCTCGGGGAGTACTCGACCTGGCTGCATTGCCGGGTTGAGGACGCCGACAACTGGGCCAAGATCCGCAGCTGCCTCCGCGACGGTGGGGTCTGCCAGAGGTTCGGGGCCAGGAGGGAGTCGCTGCAGCAGTTCGTCAACAACAACCTCTCCCCGATTCAGGTCGATTTCTTCACATGTTCTTCGCCCTTAAGTTTAATCCTTGTGATTTTGGTGGTTAGTGCGGATTTGTTATGAGCACATTTAGTTGGAAAATAAATTCCCTGCTGCTATTGCTAGTTGGATTTTGGGGATACAAATCGATTGGTCTCCAGGGATGCGGAAATTTCATCTCTACTAAAAAATTGCGGTATGATGGTTAAGTCTAACGAGTGGCATTGCTTGTCGAGTTGGTACAGATTGTGTGTGGGTATTCCGCAGGACCGATAGAAGAATCGTCGGATCCCATCTCCTCCAGGACCACCACATGTGACACTTCAATTCGTATGAATAATTGCTCTGCAATTTTCATGCTACATTGTCAATTAGTGATTTAATTTCTGCACCACTGTCTTCCAGTGTGCTGTATTGCTGTTGTCTCCCCTCTTTGCTATTTTAATTGGCTGTCTATTTGTCTATTATGTGCTAAAGTGCCAATGGATACAACTAGCTTGCCTTTTGTGGCTGCATGGCAATGTATTATATTGAGATAGGGGTCTGGTGAAGATTAATGCAAGATTCGAGCGGTGGTAGAGACTAGTGCGAGCTATTTAACTTGACTTATTCAGTTTGATCATGGCATGTTTCTGTACAAATTGTTTCCACTTGATTTTAGCAAATTTTGAGGATGACCATGACATTGCTTTATTGTACTCTATTTTGATGAAAGAATGGCCTTGTGATAGAATTTGCATAAACTTAACTGAACTGTGGACTTAGTGCTGTGAAACTTCTCACATTGCATTTTTTTCCTTTCTGACTATCAGTTTTTCGCCCCGACTATCATAATTCTCCCTTGTTGCGTGTCGGAATACCTTGTTCATGTCAATTATAGTATCCACTCATGAAATTGAAACCTTCAACATTATTATATTGGAGACTACTGGTCCGTGTTGATCTACTGGTCCTGTGTGTATGTGTGTGTGTCGAGAAAAGTTGTGGTTTGTGCTGCTCCTTTGTAACGTGATGAAACAAGCACCTGTAGTGTCTGAGTGAGTGAGTGTTTGTCTGTTGCCAACTTACACTTTCAAAACCGCGTTAAATAACAAGTTTGTTCGAGCAATTTTTTTAGTCTCCTCTTTGTTCTTCTGGGTTTTTTATGATCTTGTTTGGTAATTCTGGTGGTACATGTGTAGTAAGTAAATAGTGCTATTGCTTAACTCAAAATTTCATTTACAAAGAATAAAAAGGATGAGCATTTCTCCAGCCAATGGCTAAAGTAGTTGCTGTTGTGATCGGCTGGACCTATGCATTTCATTAGAACTCAGCTATAGCTTGGACTATGCTTCTGAACAGAATGAAACATTTCTCTTTCTTTTATCTGTCTTCAATTCTTTGGATCGAACGGCTCTCTTGAACACATGTAAGTTAGTGTGGTGATGGTTAAACAACTACAGTAGATCGGCGCTTTTGCATTTTTGCATTTCTCAACCTTGGATATTTTGCCAAAATAAACCCTTAGATTCGTTGCCATTCCTTTGATAATAATTCGTTGTGGCCGTTAAGTATTTTTAGCAGTAATAAACCTGTCTCTTTCATTCGTGTGGCAGTTTAGTGTTTACAATATCTTGGATACAACCAGGGGATACACTGCCAGTAGATAGAGCGGACAACAAGTTCACTTGATCTAGCGAACATATGAGCCACCTTATTAGCACTATGACTTACATGAACAAAAGAAATGGAAGTAAAACTGGACAATGAAGATTTAATATCAGCAACAATTTTCAGTGTTTTCCTCAACTTGTTTTTGCTGCCACTTGATATATACTTAGCTTGTACTTGAAGCTGTGGTTTAATGATGGTGATTTTGTTCTACTTGGATGCATTGGTACCCCCATCATCGAGCACACGGATGCAACAGTGGCAAGAAGATCATGTCCGTGTGCATCACTAAGCACACCATGGCAATCATCCACCTCCGCACAGATGCTAACTCAATCCAGATCATCATCGACGCTATCATCCACAGGTATCTCTCTCGGTTCCCTTTATTCTCTCCTGCGTTTGTGATGATAGTTTGTGAGCTCGGACTAGTAAATGTTAGATCTTGCGTGTTGAATGGATGGCCGTCGTACTAGAATGATATTGTTGTTTAGGCACAATGTGTTGAATTGAAGTTGCAGGACCTGCACTCGTGCCATGCATATTCTTATTGTCTTTGTTGTCTTGTATGAATACCTCATTTTAACTAGCTCGGCAACAAAAAGCACGGTACTAGATGAAATATGTTTATCATTCTATAAAGAATTGCTCTTTACTCCTTTTTTTGAATGGAATGTTCATAATATATTGGCTCCGGTTTTTCTAATTCTTCTCGGCTGATTCATGTAACAGGGCGACCAGTGAGTTAGCCCAGTCCTGACTATGGTTGTCCAGTGAGTCTGGCATTTGATCGCTATCAAGGAGCTCCATGCTGAAGAAGAAAACACTTCTAGAGCTTGTAACTATGATTCCCATACTTGTAGAGCTTGTATCAGCTTGTAAAGCCTGTAAAGTACTGTATATGTTACAGCTTGTATTACTTGTCATTTGTAGAGCTTGTACTGAATCTAGCTATTGTTATTAGAAGTATTATGTGTTTTTTCCGCTTGGCAATTTAAATAATGGTTATTTCTTTTACTATCAAATTGAAATATGAAGAATCTGAGCCTAATAGCTGGGACCCACTTATCAGAACCTGACAAGTGGGACCCGTTTGACTAGTGGACCCATTTTATAAAAAAGAAAACTAAAACTGTGTTGGTACAAAAAGGCCATGGCCCAGAAAATAAAAAGGCCGAATTGATGGGCTAGGCCCATGTAGCTAGCGAAAATTGACAGGAAAAAATATATATGGGCTGAATTAATGGGCTTGGTCCATATAGACACCAAATCGGACCGGGCTGATTCTTATCAACGACCTTTTCATTTGGTCGCGATTTTGCCATGTCAGCTAGCCAAGTTGGATCCGATGTGGCCTAGGCAGACAACTAGCGACCAAAACAGAAGGTCGTAGGATCAACGACCTTTTGTTTTGGTCGTTGCCTTCAATGACCATATCACGCAAAATGTCGTTAATTTCCATTAAAGACGGATGGCTTTTGACCATCTGTTTTTGGTCACAAAAAGGTCGCAAATGAAAAATAATGACCATTTAGCGACCAATAATGATGGTCACAAGTTGACATATTTCTTGTAGTGACAATGTGACACAGGAGAAGATCAAGCTACAAGCCAGTTATGAGAGGTTGGTTGAAGATTTCAATGCCCTTTTGGATGCCTAGGAGCTGAGGGCCCAGATAGAAAGGAAACCTGATGAGAGCAAGCTACAGGAGAAGTATGACATGGTTAAGAACATGGTTGTGCTCAAGTCAGTGTCATTAGGAACATGAAGTTGAAGCTTGCTGAAGAGAAGAGGAAGTTACATGCCCACACTAATGAGCTTGAAAAGGTTGTGGAGCAGACCAAGGTGAAGTTGAATGCTATCAATTCCATCTTAGATGAATGAGCCATTGGGCAGTATCATGTAATATGCTACTTATTAGTACTATCATCATGCTTATGTAATGATCTCCCAAATATGCTACTTATTACTGAAGGAAATATGCCCTAGAGGCAATAATAAAGTTATTATTTATTTCCTTATTTCATGATAAATGTTTATTATTCATGCTAGAATTGTATTAACCGGAAACATAATACTTGTGTGAATACATAGACAAACAGAGTGTCACTAGTATGCCTCTACTTGACTAGCTCGTTGATCAAAGATGGTTATGTTTCCTAGCCATTGACATGAGTTGTCATTTGATTAACGGGATCACATCATTAGGAGAATGATGTGATTGACTTGACCCATTCCGTTATCTTAGCACTCGATCGTTTAGTATTCTGCTATTGCTTTCTTCGTGACTTATACATGTTCCTATGACTATGAGATTATGCAACTCCCGTTTACCGGAGGAAAGCTTTGTGTGCTACCAAACGTCACAACGTAACTGGGTGATTATAAAGGTGCTCTACAGGTGTCTCCAAAGGTACTTGTTGGGTTGGCGTATTTCAAGATTAGGATTTGTCACTCCGATTGTCGGAGAGGTATCTCTGGGCCCAGTCGGTAATGCACATCACTATAAGCCTTGAAAGCATTGCAACTAATGAGTTAGTTGCGGCATGATGTATTACGGAACGAGTAAAGAGACTTGCCGGTAACGAGATTGAACTAGGTATTGAGATACCGACGATCGAATCTCGGGCAAGTAACATACCGATGACAAAGGGAACAACATATGTTGTTATGCGGTCTGACCGATAAAGATCTTCGTAGAATATTGATACGTCCATTTTGCATCATGCTTTTATATCGATATTTATTGCATTATGGTTTGTTACTTCACATTATATCACAATACTTATGGCCATTCTCTCTTATTTTACAAGGTTTACATAAGGAGGGAGAATGCCGGCAGCTACAATTCTGGGCTGGAAAAGGAGCAAATATTAGAGACCTATTCTGCACAACTCCAAAAGTCCTGAAACTCCACAGAATATCTTATAATAAATAATAAAAAATCCTCGCCAAAGATGAAGACTAGTGGGGCCACACCCAATCCACGAGGGAGGCCCCCCCTCCCTAGGGAGCGCCCCCTACCTCGTGGGCCCCCTGGTGGCTCTCCGACGCCCATCTTCTTCTATATGAAGTCTTTCATCGAGAAAAAAACAGGAGGCAACCTTTCGGGACGAGACTCCGCCGCCACGAGGCGGAACCTTGGTGGAACCAATCTAGGGCTCCGGCAGAGCTGTTCTGCCGGGGACACTTCCCTCTGGGAGGGGGAAATCATCACCATCGTCATGACCAACGCTCCTCTCATCAGGTGAGGGCAATCTCCATCAACATCTTCACCAGCACCATCTCCTCTCAAAACCCTAGTTCATCTCTTGTATCCAATTCTTGTCTCCAAGTCCGGGATTGGTGCTAGTAGGTTGCTAGTAGTGTTGATTACTCCTTGTAGTTGATGCTAGTTGGTTTATTTGGTGGAAGATCATATGTTCAGATCTTTTATGCATATTATTATCCCTCTGATTATGAACATGAATATGCTTTGTGAGTAGTTACATTTGTTCCTGAGGACACGGGAGAAGTCTTGCTATTAGTAGTCATGTGAATTTGGTATTCGTTCGATATTTTGATGAGATGTATGTTGTCTAGCCTCTAGTGGTGTTATGTGAACGTTGACTACATAACACTTCACCATTATTTGGGCCAAGAGGAAGGCATTGGGAAGTAATAAGTAGATGATGGGTTGCTAGAGTGACAGAAGCTTAAAACCTAGTTTATGCGTTGCTTCGTAAGGGGCTGATTTGGATCCATATGTTTCATGCTATGGTTAAGTTTACCTTAATACTTTTGGTGTAGTTGCGGATGCTTGCAATAGAGGTTAATCATAAGTGGGATGCTTGCTCAAGTAAGAACAGCACCCAAGCACCGGTCCACCCACATATCAAATTATCAAAGTACCGAACGCGAATCATATGAACGTGATGAAATCTAGCTTGACGATATTCCCATGTGTCCTCGGGAGCGCTTTTCCTATTATAAGAGTTTGTCCAGGCTTGTCCTTTGCTACAAAAAGGATTGGGCCACCTTGCTGCACTTTATTTACTTTTGTTACTTGTTGCTCGTTACAAATTATCTTATCACAAAACTATCGGTTACCACTTATTTCAGTACTTGCGGAGAATACCTTGCTGAAAACCGCTTATCATTTCCTTCTGCTCCTCGTTGGGTTCGACACTCTTACTTATCGAAAGGACTACGATAGATCCCCTATACTTGTGGGTCATCGAGACTCTTTTCTGGCGCTGTTGCCGGGGAGTGAAGCGCCTTTGGTAGGTGGAATTTGGTAAGGAAAAATTTATATAGTGTGCTGAAATTTACTGTCACTTGTTACTATGGAAAGTAATCCTCTGAGGGGCTTTTTCGGGGTATCTTCACCCAGACCAGTAGAGCAAAGAGTTGCTCCTCAACCTACTGAACCTATTGAAAATGAAATTCCTTTTGAATTTCCTTCGGGTATGATAGAAAAACTGCTAGCTAATCCTTTTGCAGGAGATGGAACAAAGCATCCTGATGACCACTTAATATATGTGGATGAAGTTTGTGGATTACTTAAGCTTGCACGTATACCCGATGATGTTGCTAAGAATAAGGTCTTCCCTTTATCTTTGAAGTGAGACGCATTGACATGGTATAGGCTATGTGATGATACGAGATCATGGAACTATAGAAGATTGAAATTGGAATTTCATCAAAAGTATTACCCTATGCATCTTGTTCATTGTGATCGCAATTATATATATAATTTTTGGCCTCGTGAAGGAGAAAGCATCGCTCAAGCTTGGGGGAGGCTTAAATCAATGTTATATTCATGCCCCAATCATGAGCTCCCAAGAGAAACAATTATTCAAAAAATTTATGCTCGGCTTTCTGAAAATAATCGCAGCATGGTCGATACTTCTTGTGCTGGCTCTTTTATGATGAAGACTATTGGATTTAAATGGGATTTATTGGATAGAATTAAACGCAACTCTGAAGATTGGGATCTCGACAAAGGTAAGGAATCAGGTATGACACCTAAGTTTGATTGTGTTAAATCTTTTATGGATACCGATATTTTCTGTAAGTTTAGCACTAAATATGGGCTTGACTCTGAGATAGTAGCTTCTTTCTGTGAATCTTTTGCTACTTATGTTGATCTACCTAAGGAGAAGTGGTTTAAATATCATCCTCCCATAGAAGTAAAAGTAGCTGCACCAATTGAAGTTGAAGAAAAGACTGTCACTTATAATGATCCTATTGTTCCTACTTCTTATGTTGAGAAACCACCTTTCCCTGTTAGAATAAAGGATCATGCTAAAGCTTCAACTGTGGTTCGTAAAAGCAATATTAGAACTTATACACCTCCTGAGCAAGTTAAAGTAGAACCTAATATTGCTATTGTTAACGATCTCTTGTCTAATAATATTGATGGGCATGTTATTCAGTTCTGCGGTGAAACTGCTAGAATTGCTAAACCTTGTGCTAAAGATAAACATAGACCTGTGGTAGGCATGCCTGTTATTTCTGTTAAAATAGGAGATCATTGTTATCATGGCTTATGTGATATGGGTGCTAGTGCTAGTGTTATACCTTATGACTTGTATAAAGAAATTAAGCATGAAATTGCACCTACTGAGTTAGAAGATATTGATGTCACAATTAAACTTGCCAATAGGGATACTATTTCAGCAATGGGAATTGTTAGAGATGTTGAAGTCTTGTGTGGGAAAACTAAATATCCTGCTGATTTTCTTGTTCTCAGTTCCCCACAAGATAGCTTCTGTCCCATTATATTTGGTAGACCCTTCTTGAACACTGTTAATGCTAGGATAGATTACGAAAAGAATGTTGTTACTATTGGCTTGGATGATATGGTTCATGAGTTTAATTTCTCTAAATTTAGTAAACAACACCGTGAAGAATAATTGCCTAGTAAGGATGAAATTATTGGTCTTGCTTCTATTGTCGTATCTCCTAGTGATCCTTTAGAACATTATTTGCTAGACCATGAAAACGATATGTTTATGAATGAAAGAAGGGAAATAGATGAAATATTCTTTAAATAGGAACCTATTCTGAAACACAATTTTCCTGTTGAAATCCTAGGGGATCCTCCTCTACCCAAGGGTGATCCCGTGTTTGAGCTTAAACCGTTGCCCGATAATCTTAAATATGCTTATCTTGATGAAAAGAAGATATATCCTGTTATTATTAGTGCTAACCTTTCAGAGCATGAAGAAGAAAGATTATTGAAAACTTTGAAGAAGCACCGTGCTGCTATTCGATATACTCTTGATGATCTTAAGGGAATTAGTCCCACTCTATGTCAACATAAAATAAATTTGGAGGTGGACGCCAAACCGGTTTGTGATCCTCAAAGACGTTTGAATCCTAAAATGAAAGAAGTGGTAAGAAAAGAAATACTAAAGCTTCTGGAGGCAGGTATAACTTATCATGTTGCTGATAGTCAGTGGATAAGTCCTGTCCATTGTATCCCTAAGAAGGGAGGTATTATTGTTGTTCCTAATGATAAAGATGAATTGATTCCACAAAGAATTATTACAGGCTATAGGATGGTAATTGATTTCCGCAAATTAAATAAGGCTACTAAGAAAGATCATTACCCCTTACCTTTTATAGATAAAATGCTAGAAAGATTACGCAAACATACACATTATTGCTTCCTAGATGGTTATTCTGGTTTCTCTCAAATACCTGTGTCGGCTAAAGATCAATCAAAGACTACTTTTACATGCCCTTTTGGTACTTTTGCTTATAGACGTATGCCTTTTGGTTTTTGTAATGCACCTGCTACCTTTCAAAGATGCATGATGGCTATATTCTCTGACTTTTTTGAAAAGATTTGTGAGGTTTTCATGGACGATTTTTCCATCTATGGATCCTCTTTTGATGATTGCTTGAGCAATATTGATCAAGGTTTGCAGAGATGTGAAGAAACTAATCTTATCTTGAATTGGGAAAAGTGCCACTTTATGGTTAATGAAGGTATTGTCTTGGGGCATAAAGTTTCTGAAAGAGCTATTGAAGTTGATAAAACCAAGGTTGATGCTATTGAAAAGATGCCATGTCCCAAGGACATCAAAGGTATAAGAAGTTTCCTTGGTCATGCCGGATTTTATAGGAGGTTCATTAAGGACTTCTCAAAAGTTTCTCGGCCTCTGACTAATTTATTACAAAAAGATATACCATTTGTCTTTCATGATGATTGTGTAGAAGCATTTGAAATACTTAAGAAAGCATTGATCTCTGCACCTATTGTTCAGCCACCTGATTGGAATTTACCCTTTGAAATTATGTGTAATGCTAGTAATTATGTTGTAGGTGTTGTTCTAGGGCAAAGAGTTGATAAGAAATTAAATGTTATCCATTATGCTAGTAAAACTCTATACAATGCTCAAAGAAATACAACACGAAGTGGGTAGACAATGGCGCTCCCACCCACCCACCCTCCGGCGACTCTCTCCGGTGATCTCCCCGTTCCTCCGGTAACTTTTGGATCTTCTCCGTGCATTGGATTTGGATTTCCCTCCTCTCTCTTTGGATCCCATTCTTTATGGGTTCTGATGGTGGTGCTACTCTGGATCTGGATTTTTCTCGTGGTGTGGCTTTTACCGATAAGGTTTTTAGATCTTCTGGTCTTTCGATCCATACTTTGGAGGGATCCCGTCCTTTTGTCCTGGTGGTCTCTTTCAGTCGGCATGATTTCCCGCTTGATGAAGATTCTGTGGCTGCGGCACTTGAGGCAGCTCTAGGGGGTTCAGCAATTGATCTTATGGTGACATATATCAAGGATAAGGTTTTCTCATTTGTGGTGTCTTGCAAGGAGATTGGTTTTCATATTTTTGATTCATGCTCTTATGCTTGTCCTCAGTTTAAATGTTATTTTCATCTCTGGGGTAATGGTGGGCCAAATTGGTGGCGTGAGTTTTTGATCTGGAAGAAGGAGTGTGATGCTGAGTGGATTATTGTTAGTCCCTCTAAGCGGCGTGCTACTCTTGGTATGTTGGCTATGCATAAGCCCCCTGTCAAGTCTGTGATCAGATCTGCTAATTCTACTCGTAAAAGGCTATCTTTCGCCACGTTCCAGAATTATGATGTGTGCAAAGGGTATCGCTATCCGGCTACTCAAAATTGTCTTGAGTTAGCATCTTTGTCTGGTTATAATCTTCCCCCCAAGGAACGAGTTGTCATTCACCCCCCGCCGCCGGTGGAGCTTCAGTGGACGGTTGCCTCGCCATCGATCACCTTTGGTACGGTCGCTCCTATCCGATCGCTTTCCCCGGAACCACTAGCTCCATCACCGGCGCGTTCTTCGGGCGGGATTGCTAATGTTTCGAATGATGCCATGATGGGCCCCTCCGCCATGTTGGGTTCTTCGGACTCGGTTGTCACTGGACCTTCGCCCACCTGTCTTCCCAGGCCAAGTTTTTCTCCGTTGAGTGGCGGCCCAATTTCTGTGGAGCCCAGTTCTTCTCCTTCTTCTCCAGTTGGGCCTTTTAGCCCTTCCACGTTGGTGATCCCGTCCACGTAGGAGGCTCTGGACGCTTTCGAGACCATGGTCAATGACATGGTGGACCAAGTGCTTACGTGTTCTCGTTGCTCTTTGGGGGGCCACCTTCTGTCAGCTGCCCCTCCACCATTGGATGTTTGGCATGTGGAGATCCTGCTCATTCAAGAAAAGACTGTGAGTTTATTGCGATTGAAAAAGGTTTATGTTGGAAACGGAAGCGTCCCGCTATCTCGGATAGACCGGTCTCTCCTTGCGTCGGGAAGCACGCGCTGCCGCCATCTCTGCAGGCTAGCCCTATCACATCACCATTAACCAGCCCGCAGTCTTGTGCTTCGCACACCCCATCTGCTCCGCCTCCTCCGACGCCACCGCTCCCTTCCTCGCCACCGCCCATGGCCAACTTCGCCCTGGATCCGCAGCGTTATGTGCCGGTGGGCCATCACATCATTGACGGAGGTGTTCATCACGTTCCTCGGACTTTCGTTACGCCCCCATCGCCCGTTGTTCGTTCGCATGAGAGCTTCATGATTGCTGAGGTTATGCCGGCTCCACCTTTGCATCAGATGGGTCAGGTACGTGAGCAGGTGGTTGAGCTTATCAACCACATGGGTTTTCATGTTCGTTCTGCTCAGCCATGGATTTCTGGAGTGGGTCTGTTTGAGGTCAGAGATGCTGGCGAGCGTTTTGCTTTGATTCAACTACCTCCTCAAGATCTTGGTCAGGATAGATTTGTTCGTTTTATGAAGCATGACCATGGCGAGGGTTTTCGTGGGGTTCAAGGTTTTCGTGATGGATGTCTGATGTTCTTAGGTGTCCCCCTGGATCTCCGTAATACTGAGAATCTCAGGGCTACTGTTAATACCTTTGGAAAGTTCCACCATTGGATTAGTGACGATCCATATCTTGTCAGATCTATTGTGTTTGCCTCCTTCCCTGAGGATATCCTGGTTCCTAGGGACGTGGTGTTTTCTGATTATGCTGCCTGGGGTGGTGCTAAAGTTTCTTGGACAGTGCCGTGTTACATCCTAGGAGCTAATTTTGCTGAGCAAATGCCGCAAGATGAAGATCCCATGCCTATTGACGGCAATCCTCACCCCCTGCCTGGTCACTTAATACATGAAGATAATCTCTTTGCTCTTCCGCCTTATCCAGCTCTTGGGTGGAACAACATGCCGCCTCCCCCGCCTCCCATGCATAATCAGGGTGGTGGCTGGGGCTGGCATGACAATGAGCAGGATGCCCAGGAGGATGCAGTGCAAGTTGAGCCCGTTCCTGATTAGGAGTCTATGGTCATTAACCAGCAGGATTTCTCGGGCTCTATTGGCTAGTCGGATAGTCAAGTTCAGGCTGATCCTCCCTTACATGATGTGGCGATTGTGCAAGATCCTCCAGCTGTAGTTGTGCAAGTTCCTGTTGATAATGGAAATGTTGCTTTGGCTGCCCAGCCTGACGTTGCACCAGTGGAACCAGTTCTCGTTGAGGGTGGTCTTCAGATTGGTATTCAGCCTGCTGTGGAAGTGGATGAAAATGTCATTCAGTTAGGTGAGCCACCCGCTGATCCTGATACATTGGCTATAGTGCCGTACCAGCCACCTGTGTTTCCACAGCAAGATCTTGTTGTTGGACGAGTTCATGTTGTTTATGGCCCGCCTTTGCCTCCTGAGATGGCCTGGAGGCGTACTTTCGATACTCTTTTGGGGCGCTGCTCTTCTCTTCAGGTTCCAAAGCCAGTCCTACAGTCTTCTTTTGGGTCACTGCTCCTTTCCAAGAGATCGTGGTCCCTGGCTTTAGAGAAGGTCCATTGGGTGTCAGATTTTACCACTGATGATTCGGCTAGCATGGTCGCCCCTTTGTCTGCTCTCCCACCTTCCAGGGGACTTGCTCGGGCTCTGTTTCCTGACAGCCAGATGGAGTTGGAGCACGACCCAGGCCTGCAGTTTGCGACTGCCCCTGATGAGCAGTTCTCTTTTTCTGCTCCTTCTATGAAGAAGAAGAAGGCCTCCAAGCGTGGTCGTCCTCCAGTCGTGGACTCTGAACTGCGCCGCTGCACCCGTAGCTCTGCAAGACGGGATGGTTTCAAGCCTGTGCTTTAAGCCTTGCCTATGACTGAACCTAAGAAGAAGAAGCCCCGTTCCATGCCTCTGATCGATGATGATTCTGCCCATAGCATGCCCTCAGTGCCACCTCCAACACCTCTTTGTCATATTCAGCAAATTGGAGCGGAACTGGGGATCTTTGCTGAAAAGCTCACTGTGGATGCGCTTATGGCGGATCCTTCTTCTGCCAAGGACAAATCTTCTCATGAATAGCTCGGGCTGTGCAAGCGGGGTGTGGTCGACCCATAACTGGACTAGTTATCGTAGGATTTATCTAAATACTTTGTCTCTGGGACCTGTATGCTTTCATTGTCTTTGCAAACTTCTGTTGTTTGGCTTTGCTGCATGTCTGAAATGCTCTTTGTGCTGCCTGCTATGTGGGCATGCTGTTAAAGTTGTAAACGCTATGTTCCATGGATATTCGGTCTACTAGAAGTTGGCGTGTTATGTGTTGGAATGTTCGGGGCCTAAATTCTGATGACCGTCAGCATGCTGTTCGTAACAAGGTGGATGAAAGTCAGGCTTCTGTTATCTGTCTGCGGGAAACGAAAATGGAGTGTATTGACTCCAGAACCGTCAGAAAATTTTGCCCTCGTCGTTTTGATTCTTTTGTTTATAGCCCTTCTGTTGGGGCTTCGGGCGGCATTGTTGTGTTGTGGAACTCCTCTGTCCTTACAGGGAGATTAATTGAGGTCAAGCAGTTTGGCGTTGTTGTGCACTTTACTTCCAAACACAACAATGAGCAATGGACGTTGGTTAATGTTTATGGGCCATGTCGTGGCCAGGCCAGGGATGATTTTGTGGACTGGCTATATAATCTCTCCATCCCTGACTCTGAAAATTGGCTTGTTTTGGGAGACTTTAATTTTATTAGATCCACTGAGAACAGAAATCTCCCTGGTGGCGATGCTAATGATATCTTCATTTTTAATGAGATTATTGGGCACCTTGGCTTGCTTGAGTTACCTATTAAGGGGAGATCTTTCACTTGGTCCAATATGCAGGATAATCCTCTACTAGAGCAGCTCGATTGGTTTTTCACTTCCTCAAACTGGATCTCTTGTTACCCCTCCACCCAGGTGTTGCCCCTGGCCAGGACTGCTTCTGATCATGTGCCTTGTGTGGTGGCCATCAACACTTCCATCCCTAAGTGTAATATCTTTCATTTTGAAAATTACTGGGTGGAGCTGCAGGGTTTTATGGACTATTTGTCTGCTTCATGGGCTACTGCTTCCAGCAAAACCAACATCTCGGCCAAGATTGCTGACAAATTTAAAACCTTGAGGAGGGATCTTAAGAGTTGGCACATGAATGTTTCCAAAATGAAAATATTAATTGCTAAATGTAATAGGGTGGTTCTCATTTTGGATTGCTTGGAGGAATTGAGGCCACTTTATAGACATGAGTTCAACTTTCGTAATCTGGTCAAGTTGCACTTGGAGCATCTGCTGCACCTTCAATTTCTGTATTGGAAGAAGAGGTGCACTATAAGATCTATTAAAGTGGGAGAGGAGAACACTAAATTCTTTCATGCTATGGCTTCTGGAAGATTTAGGCATAACTCCATTGCTTCTCTGCGGTTGGATGATGGTACAATTGTGTCTGATCATGAGCAAATGGCTGCTGCTCTCTGGCAAAACTTCAAAAATAGGATGGGAACTAGTCATGGTATTGAAATGTCTTTTGATCTTTCCTCAATTTTACACAGAGTTGAGGGCCTTGACTCCCTCATTAAGATGTTCTCCAAGGAGGAGATGGATAATACTGTTAAGAGCATGCCCATTGATAAGTCTCCTGGGCCAGATGGCTTTAATGGACTCTTTTTTAAAAAGTGTTGGCCTATAATTAGTAAGGATTTCTATGAGTTGGCTTCTGCTTTTTATGAGGGGTCTGTAAATCTGGAGAACATCAATTATTCTTATATCACCCTGGTCCCTAAGAAGAGATCTCCTTAGTCTGTTAATGATTTTAGGCCTATCTCTCTTTCTGGTATGGGGGTGAAATTCCTTTCTAAGATGGCTGCTAACAGGCTGCAGCTAGATATCATAAGATGTTTGCATAAAAACCAATATGGTTTTATCAAGTCCAGAACCATTCAGGACTGTGTTGCTTGGACCTTGGAATATTTGCACCAGTGCCATCAGTCAAAGAGGCCTATTGTCATCCTCAAGCTGGATTTTGAGAAAGCTTTTGACTCTATTGAACATGAGGCCATTTTCCAAATTTTGAGGCACAAGGGTTTTAATGATAAGTGGATTTCCTGGGTTAAACAGTTTCTGGCTTCTGGAACCTCTTCTGTCCTGCTGAATGGAGTTCCTGGAAAACAATTTGCTTGCAAAAGGGGGTTAGGCAGGGTGACCCTCTTTCCCCACTTCTGTTTGCCATTGCTGCAGATCTGTTGCAATCAATAGTCAATGATATGCACCATAAAGGTCTTCTTCAGCTTCCTATTCCTTGCCATGATAAGGAATATCCAATTATCCAGTATGCTGATGACACCCTCATTATTATGCCTGCTGAGGAATCTCAGTTGCTCTCATTGAAGAAAATGCTCTTCCTTTTTTCTAAGTCCACTGGATTGCATGTTAACTATCACAAGTCATCCCTACTTCTATTAATGTGGATTCAGTGGAGATTGCTAGACTTGCTGGTGTTTTTGGTTGTGTGGTTGGCACCCTACCTTTTACTTATCTTGGCCTTCCTGTGGGAATTACAAAACCCAAGATCTTGGACTTAATGCCTCTGGTTGATAGTATGGAAAGGAAGCTCTCTGTTAGCTCCTCTTTCCTTGCTCATGGAGGAAGACTGCAGTACCTGATATCTGCCCTTTCTTCTGTGCCAATTTTCTTCCTGTGTAGTCTGGACTTGCCTCCTGGTATTTTAAAGCAGCTAGAGAGAATTCAGAGGCAGTGTCTTTGGAGGAAGTATGGTCACGATTCTGGTCAGTCACTAGCAGCTTGGGGTTTGGTTTGTAGACCAGAGAACAAAGGTGGCTTGGGTATTTTGAATCTGAAGTTGCAGAATGAGGCTCTGCTCCTTAAACATGCTAGCAAATTCTACAATAAAGTTGATGTGCCCTGGGTTCAACTCATCTGGAATACTTACTACCATGGTAGGGTTCCTCATGCCACCATCATTTGTGGTTCTTTCTGGTGGAGGGATATATGCAAGTTAATGGATAAATTCAGGATGGTCAATGCAGTGCATGTTAATAAGGGTGACACTGTCCTCTTTTGGTCTGATTCTTGGACATTGGGGGACACTAATATTCCTCTTGAGCAAAGGTTTGCTAGGCTTTTTTCGTTTGCTATTGATCCCCTTATCTCTGCTCCGGAGGTTTTTGAATCGACTGAGCTCACCTCTTTATTCCATTTACCCCTCTCTGAGAGAGCTTTTGGAGAGCTGCGATCTTTGCAAAACCTTCTTTTGCTTTCTGACCATAATCCTCAGCTCAATGACACATGCACTACAGGAATCAGCTATTTTGCCGTCTGCCACGGCGGACGGCAAAGGCATGAACTGTGGACGGCAAAAGGCTCCGGCAAAGTAGGCTACGGTAAACAACTACTTTGCTGTCTGCTTCCTGGCGGCTGACGGCAAAGGCCCTTTGCCGTCTGCGGCGGACGGCAAAGAGAGCGGACGGCAATAATTGCGCTGTCAGTCCGTTAAGTGGCTAACGGCAGGCCTTTGCCGTCCGCCGCTGACGGCAAAATTTCTAGTGTCTTTGTCGTCCGCCGTATGATGTCATCTACACGTCACTACATGGCAGGTTCTTTGCCGTTCGCCACTGATGGCAAAGTCTTTGCCGTCTGCCACTGTAGGCAAACTGACCAAATGGGTCAGCTCCCAGGAAGCATAGCTGGATGCCACGTGTCTTCTTTGCCGTCCGCGGCAGACGGCAAAGAGCCCGTTGCCGTCGGTGGCAGACGGCAAAGAGCCTGCCATGTTGGCTCTTTTATCTGTTTTTTATTAAATCCAACAATTTTCATCACAAATATATATGACATATATAGATATATTTCAAAAGGCCATTACAGAGCAAACATATAAGATATCCAACACATAACTTCATCATCCAACCATATATATTACATGCATAGTTCCATCATACATAACAAGTTCAACATAGAGGCATCCAACCATATATATTACAATAGTTTCATCCAACGATACATGCATAGTTCAACGATACAAAAGAAACAGAGAAAGGGATAAGGAGCACTCCATCTATGCAAGCTTTCGTCAAGTGAATGAAATCTGCAAAATGAAAAATAAGAAAGTTAGAACAAGAAGAAGAGTAGAACAAGAAGAAGACTAGAACAAGAAGAGTAGAACAAGAAGAAGACTAGAACAAGAAGAGTATGTCATTTATGAGCTAACTTACGTGAAATGGATCATATATGAGCTAACTAAGTTGAAATGGGTTGTTTATGAGCTAGCTAAGGTGAAATGGATCATTTATGAGCTAACTTAGTTGAAATGGGTCGTTTATGAGCTAACTAAGGTCAAATGGATCGTTTTTGAGGTAACTAAGGTGAAATGGATCGTTTTTAGCTAACTTAGGTGAAATGGATCATTTATGAGCTAACTTAGTTGAAATGGATCGTTTTTGAGCTAACTTAGGTGAAATGGATCATTCATGAGCTAATTTAGTTGAAATGGATCTTTTTGAGCTAACTTAGGTGAAATGGATCATTTAAGAGCTAATTTAGGTGAAATGGATCGTTTTTTAGCTAACTTGGTGAAATGGATCGTTTATGAGCTAAATTAGTTGAAATGGATCGTTTATGAGATAACCTAGGTAAGATGGGTCATTTTGGAGTTAACCTAGGTGAAATGGATCATTTTAAAGCTAACGTAGGTAAAATGGATCATTTAGGAGCTAATCTAGGTAAAATGGGTCATTTTTGAGCTAACTTGGATGAACTGGATCATTTATAAGCTAACCTAGGTAAAATGGGTCATTTTAGAGCTAACTTAGGTAAAATGGATCGTCTATGAGCTAACTAAGCTAATTATGCAATTTTTGACATAAGTAAGCTAAGTACAGATCGTTTTAGAGCTAACTTAGATAAAATGGATGGTTTTGGAGGTCAGTAAGCTTATTAAGTCATTTTGGAGGAGAAGAAGCTAAGTCTAGGTCATTATGGTAAGCATTGGAGGAAATAAAGCTAAGTCTAGGTCTTTATGCATGTGTTAAGCAAAACACTAGATAAACTTACCAAGATCCAGGAGGTGTAGGAGCGGGGTGGCTCGTGTCGGTAGATGGAGAAGGATCGTGCGATGCTTGTCTGGAGTTACGCTGCACCAAAGATCATTTCCAATGTCTTGTTAGCATGATGACACTCAAATGTTAAGACTAGCAAGTAATGTCCATTCAAATAAAACTCACCGTGGTCCTAGGAGCAATCACTGGCATCGGCGGAGCGGTCTGGCCTGTCTTCTCGCACACAGACTGCACATTTGGTTTTGACGACTCAGTCATACTAGTTAGTAATGAGACAAACACTACATGAATGTTTTGGCTAATCTGCAGAAGAAACTTACCACAAGGAGCTCGTACATGGCCCTTGCCTGCATGTCATTCCGTGCCCTCTCCTCCTCCATCATCTTTGTCGTCCTCTCCTCCAACTCCCGCTGCCTCTCCGCCGCCTCCGCCAGAAGTTTCTCCTTTCTATCTCTCTCACTCTGTATAGCAGCCTGCAACACCACTCACATGACCATTTGTAATCATTGATGGAAGCGCACACAATGTAATTAATGGAGAAAGATAACTGAGTACGTATCACTAACCTTGATGGCGAGTTGCACTGGCCGTTCACGAGGCCTTATCTCAGGAGCGGAGCTCGACTGGCGTGCCTTGATCTCCAGGAGAGTGCTAGGACAACGGATAAGTCCATCTCCAATGGCTATGGAGCCATGGGACCTCCCGCCACCATATATCATCACCAGCTCTGGATCAATGGGACCCTGGCTCGGGTTAAAGTCCTCCCCTTTCCTCGCCTTCCCCTCATCTCTATATCTCACGAGCTTGTTGTGGGAGGAGATGTTGGTGAAGTTGTTTGCATCATCGAGGTCAGACTGAGAGAAAGCCTTGACTTTCTTGAAAGAGGCAGTGTGGGCCATGGCATACAGGTCGTATACCTTCGGTACCTTATCCGCCTTATTGTAGCGTGCCTGAAAGAGAGAAACAATGAAAATTAGTAATTAAAGGGCTCAAGCTAGCATGATGAATGAATTGCATGAATCATGAAGCAAATCACATACCCAGTTGCGCCCGAACTGATATAAGTTGGAGCTGCCTTGATGGTGTGGCACACCTTCCATTTGGGCACGTTTGTCCTTGGCCTCGTTGTGGAGGGCTAGCCATTGTTTTGAGCACCACTCATCGACCAACACCTCCCAACAATCCATCCGATCCGCACACCATCTCGGAGGCGCCTAAGTTAGCAAATAGAAACTTGAGCGCTACGGCTAAGAATTACTAAATGAAGGAACTTAAGTAGAGAAGGCCTTAAGAATTACCTTCATGTACTGCTCCTTACTCAGGAACTTATCGCGGCACGCCGGCTTGGTCTTCTTGATCCCACACAAGGCGTAGTAGTCTCGAACAGCCTGCACCCGAGCCTCGTGCCGTAAGTTCTGGAGTAGGCGCTTGCAGACGTTCTCGATAACATGTGCCGCGTCCTCCTCGTATCCCTCCTCACACCTGTAGAATGTCTGCAATCAAATGAGACAATATTGATTAGTACAATTAATAACTAGCTAGTTGAAGATTTTTAAATGTGTAAAGGAGAAATTACCCAGAACTTTCTGATCACCATGTCTGCCCTCGTGTCGCACACGACACCGTCGATAATCTCATCCGGCGGGGCCGGGGCAGCCATGTAGTGCTCCCAGCTCAATCCAAGCTCTGGAAGCCGACCCTCACCAGGCAACGTGACAAATCCCGGGAAGTTTTGCCGGCAAAGAACTCCAAGGACGGAGTTGGGCCGGCGGACACTATGATGGTGGTCCCAACCCCTGCAGCATGACAAGGCCAACGCATTAGTTATTTGAAGAAACGTGAATGCAGAAGGTACAAAAATATTAAATGCACTTACGTGCCTCTCCCCATCAGGGAAAATCAACCACCTCTGCTCGCGGGTCACCGGCACGGACGGGAGCCGTGTAGCACCACGCTGGTAGACGTTGCCCCCCTCCTCCCCCTCCTCATCAGTCGGCTCCCCGCCATCATCAGCATGGCCACTCGGCTCCCCGCCATGCTTAGGCTGACCCGGCTAGGTACCCCATCCAGACATGTGCTCCTCCGGGTCTCATGGGCCCAAGTCTCATGGGCCAAAGGCCCGTCGCCCCGAGGCTCGTGGGCCGAAGACTCGTGGACCGGAGTCCGTGCAGCCTCCTCCTCAGACGAGTCCACCCTAGCAGTCACGTGCTCGGGTGAAACAGCTGGGGGTGGCGGCGAGGAAGGCGCCCTAGCAGTCACTGTACGTCCTCTCCCGCGACCACGTGCTCCAGCTCCTCTCTTCTTCTTACCTTGTCCCCTGCTAGGCACCGCCGTCGACGAAGAAGGGCCCGGCGGTGTCGCCATACTGTCCAGCAACGCTCGGCAGAGAGGTGCGTGTGGAATGGAAGACCTCGCACCACACGCCGACGAAGAAGGGGCCTCGGCGCGCTCCCGACCAGCACCCACCATCTTTCAACACCTGCCATGACAAAGAATAAACGAAATTAGTACAACATAAAAAAAAGTACCAACATGAATAATAATATGTATATCACTTAAGTGTATCATCATCAAGTACAACATAAAAAAAATTGAATACCTGACACTACTAATAATCTCGATCAGTATCATCAATAAATGCATAATCATCATCATCACTATAATCAATGATGGGCTCATAGGGTTCATTGGCATCAACATGTGCAAGGCCACCTTGACGTAATCGGTCAAGCATTGACAGGTCATCCGCAGCAGTAACCTCTTCTTGTTCCGGCTCTTCTTGTTCCTCCTCTGGGGTGATGTCGTATTCATTGTCGCTGTCTACTTCAATGTTTTGGGGTGAAGTATAGCGGTTCTTGAAACGCTTTTTGGAAAGACGTGTCTCTTGGAAGAATTCTCCTTCATATGTGTCTGGGTTAATGTGAGGTTCATAATCCTCTTCCTTTGGGGGAGAAAGTCTAGCACGTGGCGGCACTTCATAAATGACATCCCAACCTTTCAGATTTGGATAAGTTTGGCAGGCCCACGGTAGATAGAATACTTGGGTCGCCTGTTGAGCCATAATATAGACATCAGGAACATCTAAATGAGTGCTTTGGTTGATTTCAACTAGCCCTATATGTTCATGAGTCCTTCTAGTCTCCTTCGGCTGAAACCAATAACATTTGAAGACTACGACATTCGGTGGGTTTTCACCATAGAACAGAAGTTCATAAATTGCTTCAACTCTCCCATAATACTCGGTACCTCCTTCGCCGATAGCAGATACACAACAATTTGTAGACTTTCAGTCGGCCATAGATAGCTCTTTGCCATAGGTGCGAAAGCGATACCCGTTGATGTCGTACTTGTCAAATGAACGGACCTTATAGTTAAAACCATTAGCGACTTGTCTCAATTCGGCGTCCATAGACTCTGAATTAGCCTACAAGTTTAATATGAAAGGATTGTTGCATTATGCACAAATTAGCGAATGAAATGAAATTGTCTAATAGAAATTACCGTTTGTTTGAACCAAGAGATGAAACCGGGATAGCCACCTCCTTTCTTTGCGAGAAGCTCATACTCTTCAACGGAATCCTTTTGGATCTCCGCTCCATACGAGAATATGGCGACGTATCGACTGTATGACATATCCAGGAATAAGAGTAGTTCAAAGGAAATAGAAGTTGCGAAACAATGTACCGAGAACTTACTCGATGTACGGCCGCACTTCTATCAGGTTGTTGAAGATATACAACGAAATGGTCCGCCATTCTTCGTTATCCAAAGATACTGGATGTGAAACACTAGCTGGTGCGAGATTCCCTTTGAATAGGCTGAGGTTGGATCCACCCTTTTTAGGCTCGTCAGCATTGTACCGAGGCTTCGGATTATGCAAATGACGATTTTTGGCTTCGTAGTGCGCTGTTACAAAGTTTGCCGCCTCCTCTGTGATGAATGCCTCAGCCATCGATGCTTCAATTCTACGTTTATTTTTACACTTTTCTCGAAGCGTCTTCTGCATCCTCTCAGTTGGGTAGCACCAATGATTTTGCACGGGCCCCCCAATCTTGCCTCGGTTGGGAGATGCAAAATCAAATGCTGCATTGGATTAAAGAAGCCCGGTGGAAAGATCTTCTCTAACTTGCAGATCAACTCAGGCGCCAACTCTTCCATTTCTTCTAGCACGCCAGGCGATAGTTCTTTCGCACAAAGAACACGGAAGAAATAGCTGAGTTCTGCCAGTACTAGCCATTCATCCTCAGGGATGAAGCCACGCAACATCACCGGCATTAACCGCTCAATCCATATGTGCCAATCATGACTCTTGAGACCAAATATCTTCAGTTTATCAAGATTCGCTCCCCTCTTTAGATTCGCTGCATACCCATCGGGGAACATCAACTGATGTTGCACCCACAAGAGAATTTCCCTCATAGCTGGCCTTCCAAGATTGAACCATGCTTTTGGCTTCGTCCAGTTCTTCTTTCCTTTCGGTTCTTTCATGTTTTGTAACGGCCTATCACATAGCGCCTCCAGATCGACTCTAGCCTTAGTATTATCCTTTGACTTCCCATCTATGCCGAACAATGTACCAAAAAGTGCCTCGGCGATATTCTTCTCAGTGTGCATCACGTCGATGTTGTGTGGGCAAAGGAGGTCTTTGAAGTAAGGCAGATCCCATAAGCATGTTTTGTGAGTCCACGCGTGCTTAGTATTATACCCCTTGAAGTACCCTGGACGTTGTGGATCTGGCTCGAGAGCGTTTAACTGATCCAGGGTCTGTTGGCCTGTCAATGCAGGTGGTGTAGAGTTTTTGACAACTCTACCCCTGATCAAGTTCTTCTTGTCTTTCCTGAACTTATGGCGAGGATCCAGGAACTGTCTATGCATGTCGAAGCAAGAAAACTTGCGACCGGCCAGAAGCCAACGAAACTCAAGAGCTCCCTTGCATGTGGGGCACGGGAACCTTCCATGCACACACCAGCCAACGAATAGCGCATACGCCGGCAAGTCATGCGTCGAGTACATGTACCAGACACGCATTATGAAGTTCCGTTTGCTAAAGGCATCATATGTCTTGAACCCATTATCCCAGGCTTCTTGCAATTCGTCCTTAAGCGGCTGCATGTACAGATTCATATTTTTGCCCGGATAGTTGGGTCCTGGAATTATCAACGTCAGGAAAATGTTCTTTCTTTGCATAATCTGTCCGGGGGGGAGACTGAGTGGAAAGACAAATACGGGCCAACAACTGTATTGGGCTGCCGTCATACCAAACACACTGAACCCATCTGTGTTGATGCCGACTCGAGGATGCCTCGGATCTGCCGCTTTGTCAGCATGTAATTCATCAAACTTTTTCCACGCAACACCATCCGATGTGTGTACCATCATCAGATTCCCATCTGCATCTAGTTCGGTTCTTTTGCTTGTTTTGTGCCATGTCATCTGTCTGGCCGTCTCTTCGACCATGAAAAGACGTTGAAGTCTTGGTACGATTGGCATATACCGAAGAACACTAACGGGGATTTTGGTCTGTGTCTTCTCACCCATACCGTTGTCTACCACAATATACTTGGAAGACTTGCAAATGGGACAATAGTTCAAGTCCGCATAGTCAAGCCTAAATAAGGCACGTCCTTTCTCACAGGCATGTATCTTCTCATAGGGCATCTTCAGTGCATGGAGGATTTTGTCCGACTGGTACAGGTTTGCAGGCATTACATGGCCTTTGGGTAGAAAGCGTCCAAATACTGTCATAATTGCGTCATAGCATTCTCTGCCCAAGTTGAACTGAGCCTTTAGAGCCATTACTTGTGAGATGGCATCCAACTGACAAAGCTCAGTGTGCTCGTGGAGCGGACGTTTCGAAGACTCCAACATTTCATTGAAGGCCTTTGCAGATTCCTCCATCTCCTCGTTCGAATCCCGAGCATCATCATAGCCTTGCACCATGTTTTCCATCCTGGTACCATGCTCGTCGGTGCGACGACGATCCACCTCAGCTCGGTCACGTTGGGCAGACTCACCATGAAATGTCCACACCGTATAATCGGGCGTAAAACCACTCTTCTGCAGGTGTTTGCCCATTTCAGCCTATGCCTTCTTTTCCCAATTGCCGCACCGAAAACAGGGGCACCAGGTTTTCTTTTGGCCATTTGCAAATGCGGCTTGCACAAACCCCTTAGTTTTTGTGAACCATTCAGCGCTCCATTTGTTCTGACCAGTGTGACCGGTATACATCCAAGCACGGTCACTCATCTTGACTTTCAGAGCTACTGGACACACAACAATTATATATGTAATTCACCATGTATATATTCATTAGTTGATCTACTTTGTCAATTTTATTACGTCCATGCAACCTACACTCTAATAGGTAATGATAGGTCCTAATCCCACCCGTGTATGTGTAGATTGGGTTCATTTTCCCATGCTATGTTCCGGATCCGACGCAAAATTTCGGCAGCACCTCCCCGCTGTTCTCCTGATACACGTCTCTGCAATAAACAGAGAGGATGTGTACCCGGAGAACAACAGGGGAGGCAGTGACGAAATATATGCGTCGGATCTGGAGCAAAGCATATGGGAAAACGAACCCAATCTACACATACTCGGGCTGTCCATGGATAGCGTTGGACAATTCGAAAGAATCAAGGTTATAAATATGCAAATGCATGCATATTTATAACTATGACGCTTTCGAATGGGAGACACATATTGGTTACGCATACTGATGATTCAAGACACATATATAGTTAGCTATCAAGTTTCATCGGAATAGATCGAATAATTAATGGGGGAGGAGGACTTGTCATTTGTGCTCACCCACGAACGAAGGGGCAGAGCTCGTCAAACGCACGGCGAGGTCGTCGAACACCAAACCTCGCAGCGATGAAACAACTGCACATTTAAAACTACACGATCAACACAATTATATATGATGTTTTTGATAACAAAATCGAAAAATATATGACCTAACTAATAATTCACAAATATATGACCCCGTCGGCCTCTGGAAGGCCAAAGAACACCTTTTCGGGAGGTGTCGGTGGTCGGGGTGTCCTGTCGGTGTCGGGGTGCCGTGTCGGGGTCGGGGTGCTGTTTCGGGGTTGGGGGGTTGGGGT
>NC_041392.1:448978-476859 GCF_002162155.2 Triticum dicoccoides
CGAGTGGTGGTGGCGGCGGCGCGCGTGTGGGAGCAGGGGAGAGAAACAGAGAGAGAGAGGGGCGGGGTGGGGGGCGCGCCGTTAGATATGTTAAATCTTTGCCGTCCGTCCCCCTTTGCCGTCCGCTTATTTGCTCTTTGCCGTCTGCTAGCAGACGGCAAAGAGGGGGGCCCGTTAAGTTTTTTTTAAACAGCTCGTCAGTGGGGCCCCTCCCTCTTTGCCGTCTGCTAGCCGACGGCAAAGAATCTTTACCGTCTGCTAGCCGACGGCAAAGAATCTTTACCGTCAGCTAGCGGACGGCAAAGAACTGGCTGATGGCAAAGGCTTTCTTTGCCATCAGCCAGTTCTTTGTCGTCTGCTTTCGGGTAGCAGACGGCAAAGAGCTGGCAGATGGAAAAGTAGCTGATTCCAGTAGTGATGGGTATGGAAAGAGGACGGCAAGGGATATTCTGCCAAGAAATACTATTCCTTCTTGCATAAACACATTGTGCCCAACCCACTCTTGTCCTGGGTGTGGGCTAGCTGCTGCACTATGAGGATCAAGTTCTTTGCTTGGATGTTGATTATGGATCGGTTGAACACTCAGGATATGCTGGAGAGAAGGCACTAGAATGTTTCTGAATCAAACCATTGTGTACTTTGTCCAACGCACACCAAGGAGGATAGAGATCACCTATTCTTTCAATGTAATTTCAGTTGTATGATTTGAGCCATTACTTTTGGGATGACCCACATCTTTATAAAGAAGGAGTAGATGGTGTTATTAGACGTTGTGTACCTGAGCATGAACAGGAACAGATCCTACGCAAGTGCCACTCCGAAGCCTATGGAAGACACCACACTGGAGATAGAACTGCACATAAGGTATTGCAATCCGGTTTTTATTGGCCTACTCTCTTCAAGGGTGCCCGTAAGTTTGTCTTATCTTGTGATGAATGTCAAAGAATTGGTAATATTAGTAGACATCACGAAATGCCTATGAATTATTCACTCGTTATTGAACCATTTAATGTTTGGGGCTTTGATTATATGGGACCTTTTCCTGCCTCTAATGGATATACACATATTCTAGTTGTTGTTGATTACGTTACTAAGTGGGTAGAAGCTATTCCAACTAGTAGTGCTGATCATAACACTTCTATTAAAATGCTTAAGGAAGTTATTTTTCTGAGGTTTGGAGTCCCTAGATATTTAATGACTGATGGTGGTTCACACTTTATTCATGGTGCTTTCCGTAAAATGCTTGCTAAGTATGACGTTAATCATAGAATTGCATCTCTTTATCACCCACAGTCTAGTGGTCAAGTAGAATTGAGTAATAGAGAGCTCAAATTAATTTTGCAAAAGACGGTTAATAGGTCTAGAAAGAATTGGTCCAAGAAACTTGATGATGCATTATGGGCCTATAGAACTGCATATAAAAATCCTATGGGTATGTCTCCGTATAAAATGGTATATGGAAAAGCATGTCACTTACCTCTTGAACTAGAACATAAGGCATATTGGGCTATTAAAGAGCTCAATTATGATTTCAAACTTGCCGGTGAGAAGAGGTTATTTGATATTAGCTCACTTGATGAATGGAGAACCCAAGCTTATGAAAATGCCAAGTTGTTTAAAGAAAAAGTTAAAAGATGGCATGACAAAAGGATACAAAAGTGTGAGTTTAATGTAGGTGATTATGTATTGCTATACAACTCTCGTTTAAGATTTTTTGCAGGAAAACTTATCTCTAAATGGGAAGGCCCCTACGTTATCGAGGAGGTCTATCGTTCCGGTGCCATAAAAATCAACAACTTCGAAGGCACAAATCTGAAGGTGGTTAACGGTCAAATAATTAAACATTATATCTCAGGTAATCCCATAAATATTGAAACCAATATTATTGAAACCGTGACCCCGGAGGAATACATAAGAGACACTTTCCAGAACGTTTCAGACTCCGAAAAGGAATAGGTATGTGATACGGTAAGTAAACCGACTCCAAAACAGTTTTTAAGGCAATATTTCTCCGTTTTGGAGTATTTAGAAAAATAGAAAAATAAGTAGCAGTCCGGGAAGGACACGAGGGCCCCACGAGGGTGGAGGGCGCGCCTCCCTACCTCGTGAGCACCTCGTGTGCCTTCCGGACTCCGTTTTCTTGCATGATACGTATTTTGGTCGGTAAAAATTCATTATATATTCTCCCAAAGGTTTTGACTCCCATATCACGTGAATATCCTCTGTTCTTGTTTTGGGCTGTTCTCTGTCAGGGTTGTCAAGGCCAGGCATCATGTCGTCCCCCTCCTCCAACAACGGTGACAAAGATGCTTGGCTAATGAAGATAGAGCTGAAGAGGGAAGAACCCATGGAGATCAACAAGGATGAAGGGATCAAGAAGGCCGCGGAGAACCAAGCTCCGGCAACAGAAGCAATCCTTCAACTTGATCACAACCTTCTTACCCCAACTGAGATCGAAGCTTTCCAGATGATTGAGTTAACTCGTATTCAAAACAAGTATCTCACAAGTGAAAATATTTTGTTGAAGGAGCATATCTTTGCACTCAAGGGCATTATTCGCAAGCTAGAGGACCTCTTGCGCTCGATGTGCGACTATCCATCACCTCCATCTTCACCAACAGCAAAGAAGGAGACATAATCACATGGGTATGGGCACTCCCCTTGGCAACTGCCAAGCTTGGGGGAGGTGCCCCGGTATCGTATCACCATCACAACTCCTATCTTTACCGTTTTTCTTAGTTCGATCCTATTAGTAGTATCTTGATCTAGTAGAATAAAGTTTATGGCATGATCTAGTTTTGAGTTTTGCTTTATGATCTCTCTATGTAATCGAGTCCGTGAGCTATATATATAATAAACATTAGTGTTGAGTCAAGGGCTTGATTATTTTGCCATGATCTTGAGTGAATAAAAGAAAAAGAAGAAAAATAATAAAAAGAAACATAGAGTTCATATTGATCTTATCGAGAGTAATGACTTCACATAGAAAGAGTATGATGATTAAAAGTTGTTGGGAGTTGGCAGACATAGCTTTGGTCATCATTGCAATTAATAGGAAGTAATAAGGAAAGAGAGGTTTCACATATAAATATACTATTATTGACATCTTTTATGATTGGGAGCACTCATTAAAATACGACATGCTAAAGAGTTGATGTTGGACAAGGAAGACAACGTAATGAATTATGTTTTATTATATCTGAGATAAAGTATGTTTTCATGGATCCTCTAACATGTTGAGCTTGCCTTTCCCCCTCATGCTAGCCAAATTCTCAGCACCAAGTAGATATACTACTTGTGCTTCCAAATACCCTTAAACCAGTTTTGCCATGAGAGTCCACCATATCTACCTATGGATTGAGTAAGATCCTTCAAGTAAGTTGTCATCGGTGCAAAGCAATAAAAATTGCTCTAAATATGTATGATTGATTGGTGTGGGAGAAATAAGCTTTATACGATCTTGTGATGTGGAAGTAATAAAAGCGACGGACTGCATAATAAAGGTTCATATCACAAGGGGCAATATAAAGTGACATTCTTTTGCATTGAGATTTTATGCATCCAACCATAAGAGCGCATGGCAACCTCTGCTTCCCTCTGCGAAGGGCCTATCTTTTATTATTATCTTCTACCATATGCAAGAGTCACGATGATCTTCACCTTTCTTTTTTCGTTTCATCCTTTGGCAAGCCCAGCATGTTGGAAAGAACATGATATATATATATATATATATATAATTGTATGTAGGGGAGCATGAGTTATTATTGTTGACATTACCCTTGAGGTAAAAGGTTGGGAGGCGAAACTATAAGCCCCTATCTTTCTCTGTGTCCGATTAAAACTTCATAACCATAAGTATTGCGTGAGTGTTAGCAATTATGAAGGACTAGATGATAGTTGAGTATGTGGACTTGCTTTTAAGCTCTGACATAGACTCTTTCTGATGTTATGATAAATTGCAATTGCTTCAATGACCGAGATTATAGTTTGTTGGTTCTCAATAAAGTTTCTAATTCATACTTTTGCATTGTGAATAGATCATCACTTGAACATAAGTAATCATATGACAATATCAATATATGTTGCTGTTATGAGAATAATCATGATGCCTTCATGTCCGTATTTTATTTTTATCGACGCCTCTACCTCTAAACATGGGGACATATTTATTGTTATCGGATTTCGCTTGAGGACAAGCGAGGTCTAAGCTTGGGGGAGTTGATACGTCCATTTTGCATCATGCTTTTATATCGATATTTATTGTATTATGGGCTGTTACTTCACATTATATCACAATACTTATGGCTATTCTCTCTTATTTTACAAGGTTTACATAAGGAGGGAGAATGCCGGCAGCTACAATTCTGGGCTGGAAAAGGAGCAAATATTAGAGACCTATTCTGCACAACTCCAAAAGTCCTGAAACTCCACGGAATATCTTATAATAAATAAAAAAAAATCCTCGCCAAAGATGAAGACCAGGGGGCCCACACCCTGTCCACGAGGGTGGGGGGCGCCCCCCCTAGGGCGCGCCCCCTACCTCGTGGGCCCCCTGGTGGCTCTCCGACGCCCATCTTCTGCTATATGAAGTCTTTCGTCGAGAAAAAAACAGGAGGCAACCTTTTGGGACGAGACTCCGCCGCCACGAGGCGGAACCTTGGCGGAACCAATCTAGGACTCCGGCAGAGCTGTTCTGCCGGGGACACTTCCCTCCGGGAGGGGGAAATCATCGCCATCGTCATCACCAACGCTCCTCTCATCGGGACAGGGCAATCTCCATCAACATCTTCACCAGCACCATCTCCTCTCAAAACCCTAGTTCATCTCTTGTATCCAATTCTTGTCTCCAAGTCCGGGATTGGTGCTAGTAGGTCGCTAGTAGTGTTGATTACTCCTTGTAGTTGATGCTAGTTGGTTTATTTGGTGGAAGATCATATGTTCAGATCTTTTATGCATATTATTACCCCTTTGATTATGAACATGAATATGCTTTGTGAGTAGTTACATTTGTTCCTGAGGACACGGGAGAAGTCTTGCTATTAGTAGTCATGTGAATTTGGTATTCGTTCGATATTTTGATGAGATGTATGTTGTCTAGCCTCTAGTGGTGTTATGTGAACGTTGACTACATAACACTTCACCATTATTTGGGCCAAGAGGAAGGCATTGGGAAGTAATAAGTAGATGATGGGTTTCTAGAGTGACAGAAGCTTAAAACCTAGTTTATGCGTTGCTTCGTAAGGGGCTGATTTGGATCCATATGTTTCATGCCATGGTTAAGTTTACCTTAATACTTTTGGTGTAGTTGCGGATGCTTGCAATAGAGGTTAATCATAAGTGGGATGCTTGCTCAAGTAAGAACAGCACCCAAGCACCGGTCCACCCACATATCAAATTATCAAAGTACCGAACGCGAATCATATGAACGTGATGAAAACTAGCTTGACGATATTCCCATGTGTCCTCGGGAGCCCTTTTCCTATTATAAGAGTTTGTCCAGGCTTGTCCTTTGCTACAAAAAGGATTGGGCCACCTTGCTGCACTTTATTTACTTTTGTTACTTGTTGCTCGTTACAAATTATCTTATCACAAAACTATCGGTTACCACTTATTTCAGTACTTGCGGAGAATACCTTGCTGAAAACCGCTTATCATTTCCTTCTGCTCCTCGTTGGGTTCGACACTCTTACTTATCGAAAGGACTATGATAGATCCCCTATACTTGTGGGTCATCAAATATGTAGGAGCCAATATGGGCATCCAGGTCCTGCTATTGGTTATTGACCAGAGAGGTGTCTCGGTCATGTCTACATAGTTCTCGAACCCGTAGGGTCCGCACGCTTAACGTTCGTTGACGATATAGTACTATGAGTTATGTATGTTTGTGACCGAATGTTGTTTGGAGTTTTGGATGAGATCACGGATATGACGAGGAACTCCAGAATGGTCCGGAAGTAAAGATTGATATGTGGATAGTAGTGTTTGATCTCCGGAAAGGTTCCGGAATCCATCGGAAGGGGTTCCGGATGTTTCCCGAAATGTTTGGGCACGAGAACACTTTATCTGGGCCAAAGGGGAAAGCCCACGAGGTATTTGGAAAGCGCAAAAGGAAGTTTTGCGGAGTCCAGGGTCCAGATGCCAGGGTCCCTGGCGTCTGGATCCAGACGCCGGGAACCCTGGCGTCTGGCCCTGGAGTTCGAGAAGGACTCTTGCCTTTCGGGTGAAACCAACTTTGTGGAGGCTTTTGCTCCAAGTTTCGACCCCAAGGCTCAACATATAAATAGAGGGGTAGGGCTAGCACCCAAGACACATCAAGAAACACCAAGTCGTGTGCCGGCAACCCCGTCTCCTCTAGTTTATCCTCCGTCATAGTTTTCTTAGTGCTTAGGCGAAGCCCTGCGAAGATTGTTCTTCACCAACACCGTCACCACGCCGTCGTGATGCCGAAACTCATCTACTACTTCGCCCCTCTTGCTGGATCGAGAAGGCGAGGACGTCACCGAGCCGAACGTGTGCAGAACTCGGAGGTGCCGTGCTTTCGGTACTTGGATCGGTCGGATCGTGAAAACGTACGACTACATCAACCGCGTTGATATAACGCTTCCGCTTTCGGTCTACGAGGGTACGTAGACAACACTCTCCCCTCTCATTGCTATGCATCACCATGATCCTGTGTGTGCGTAGGAAATTTTTTGAAATTACTATGTTCCCCAACAATTACTACCTCCGTCCTGGTTTATTGGTCCCCTTTGTAATTTGTGCCAAATTTTGACCAAATATTTAACTAACAAAATATTAATGCATGTCAACAAAAATTGTATCGTTGGATTTGTATTTGAACATAGTTTCCAATGATGTAATTTTTGGTGACATGCATGAACATTTTGTTAGTTAAATTTATGGTCAAAATTTGGCCCAAAATACAATGGGACCAATAAACCGGGACGGAGGTAGTAGTTATGTAATGGTTATGTATGGATCTCCCAAATATGCTACTTATTAGTTATGTAATGGTTATGTATGGATCTCCCAAATATGCTACTTATTAGTTATGTAATGGTTATGTATGGATCTCCCAAATATGCTACTTATCAGTAATGTAATGGTAATGTATGGATCTCTCAAATATGGTACTTATTAGTTATGTAGTGGCTATGTGGATCTCCCAAATATGCTCAATGTGATGAAGGTGGTTATGATATTTTGATGTTATTGTTAGGCTGACGAATCACTTTGGTGGTTTTGTCGACATCGAGGGACCCTGGACTCACTTTGGTGGTTTTGTTGACGTCGAGGGACCCCAGACTCACTTTGGTGGTTTTGTCAACGCCGAGGGACCGTAGACTCACTTTGGTGGTTTTGTCGACGTCGAGGGACCCTAGACTCACTTTGGTGGTTTTGTCAACGTCGAGAGACTCATAAACAACTAGCATCTATCTTGCTATGAGTGCATAAGCAACTAAGATCAACATCTAGCGTCAAGTTTAAAGAGCAAAATATGAGGCATAAACATCCAACATCATCATCAAGTTCAAAGCAACAACATAAATGTTGTCAACCAGCATCAAGTTCAACAGCCAAAAACGACAATAACCAAGGCATATAGTTCAAGCAGCCAACAAGGGTACCAACATCAACATCTAGTTCAACAGCCAACAAAGGTACCAACATCAACATCTAGTTCAACAGCCAACAATGGCACCAACATCAACATCTAGTTCAGCAGCCAACAAAGGCACCAACATCTAGTTACCAGAAGCATATGGGTATTCTTTCATCTTGTAGGAAACAGTCCTCTTCCTTCCAATCTGTCTTCGAGCCTGAAATGTTCTCCTATAGCCTGCAATAGAGGTAGAGGGTGTACCAGTTGTGGTATCTTTCTTCCTGGGAGACCTCCTTGGAGGAGCAGTAGGTGCAGTAGCAGCAAGTACAGCTTTCCTTCTTGGAGGAGCAGTAGGTGGAGTAGCAGCAGGTGTGGCATTCCTGCTTGGAGGAGTAGTCGGTGCAGCTTTCTTCCTAGGAGGAGCAGTACCAACAGCTGTTGTAGATGGAGATGGCCTCTTCCTTGTTGGTGTAGCAGCTGTAAATGAAATGGTGGTTGAAGCAGAAGCTTGTGACCTATTTGGCTTCATTTCAAAAACAATTATGAATTTCAATTCAGACAGAATAATGAAAATTGAGATGCTTAGCTAACTTGACGCTGGTTTTTTCTCACTGCAAGAGCTAGCTTTAGGTGCTTGGAGCACACACTGTATTTATGCCCTATGATAACCCACAAGTATAGGGGATCGCAACAGTTTTCGAGGGTAGAGTATTCAACCCAAATTTATTGATACGACACAAGGGGAGCCAAAGAATATTCTCAAGTATTAGCAGCTGAGTTGTCAATTCAACCACACCTGGAAACTTAGTATCCGCAGCAAAGTGTTTAGTAGCAAAGTAATATGATATTGGTGGCAACGGTAACAAAAGAGTAGTGCAAGCAATAGTAAATATTTTTCGTAATTTGTAGTGATTGTAACAGTAGCAGCGGGAAAGTAAATAAGCGAGAACCAGTATATGGAAAACTCGTAGGCACCGAATTAGTGATGCATAATTATGCTGGATGTGGTTCATCATGTAACATTCATAACATAGGGTGACACAGAACTAGCTCCAATTCATCAATGTAATGTAGGCATGTATTCCGTATATAGTCATACGTGCTTATGGAAAAGAACTTGCATGACATCTTTTGTCCTACCCTCCCGTGGCAGCGGGGTCCTATTGGAAACTAAGGGATATTAAGGCCTCCTTTTAATAGAGAACCAGAACAAAGCATTAGCACATAGTGAATACATGAACTCCTCAAACTATGGTCATCACCGGGAGTGGTCCCGATTATTGTCACTTCGGGGTTGCCGGATCATAACACATAGTAGGTGACTATAGACTTGCAAGATAGGATCAAGAACTCACATATATTCATGAAAACATAATAGGTTCAGATCTGAAATCATGGCACTCGGGCCCTAGTGACAAGCATTAAGCATAGCAAAGTCATAGCAACATCAATCTCAGAACATAGTGGATACTAGGGATCAAACCCTAACAAAACTAACTCGATTACATGATAAATCTCATCCAACCCATCACCGTCCAGCAAGCCTACGATGGAATTACTCACGCACGGCGATGAGCATAATGAAATTGGTGATGGAGGATGGTTGATGATGACGACGGCGACGAATACCCCTCTCCAGAGCCCCGAACGGACTCCAGATCAGCCCTCCCGAGAGGTTTTAGGGCTTGGCGGCGGCTCCTTATTGTAAAACGCGATGATTTCTTCTCTCTGATTTTTTTTCTCTTCGAAAGCAGATATATAGAGTTGGGATTGGCGTCAGAGGGTTTCCAGGGGGCCCATGAGGTAGGGGGCGCGCCCCCCACCCTCGTGGACAGGATGTGGGCCCCCTGGTCTTCATCTTTGACGAGGATTTTTTATTATTTTTTCTAAGATGTTCTGTGGAGTTTCAGGTCATTCCGAGAATATTTGTTTTCTGCACATAAAACAACATCATGGCAATTCTGCTGAAAACAGCGTCAGTCCGGGTTAGTTCCATTCAAATCACACAAGTTAGAGTCCAAAACAAGGGCAAAAGTGTTTGGAAAAGTAGATACGGCGGAGACGTATCAACTCCCCCAAGCTTAAACCCTTGCTTGTCCTCAAGCAATTCAGTTGACAAACTGAAAGAAAGAAAAACTTTTACAAACTCTGTTTGCTCTTGTTGTTGTAACTATGTCAAGCCAGCATTCAAGTTTTCAGCAAAGATCATAACTAACCACATTTGCAATAATTCTCAGGTCTCATAATTACTCATATCAATAGCATAATCAACTAGAAAGCCATAATAATAAATCTCAGATGACAACACTTTCTCAAAACAACCATAATATGATATAACAAGATGGTATCTCGCTAGCCCTTTCTAAGACCGCAAAACATAAATGCAGAGCACCTTTAAAGATCAAGGACTGACTAGACATTGTAATTCATGGTAAAAGAGATCCAATCATAGTCGTACCCAATATAAATTAACAATGATGAATGCAAATGACAGTTGTGCTCTCCAGCTAGTACTTTTTAATAAGAGGGTGATGACTCAACATAAAAGTAAATGGATAGGACCTTCGCAGAGGGAAGCAGGGATTTGTAGAGGTGCCAGAGCTCGGTTTTGAAATAGAGATAAGTTGCATTTTGAGCGGTATACTTTCATTGTCAACGTAGCAACTAAGAGATGGCGATATCTTCCATGCTAAACACATTATAGGTTGTTCCCAAACAGAATGGTAAAGTTTATACTCCCCCTCCACCAACAAGCATCAACCCATGACTTGCTCGAAACAACGAGTGTCTCCAACATACATCAGGTCCCAGGGGGAGTTTTGTTTGCAATTAATTTTGATTTAGTTTGCATAAAGCATGGGACTGGGCATCCCGGTGACCAGCCATTTTCTCGTGAGTGAGGAGCGGAGTCCACTCCTCTTGACAATAACCCGCCTAACACGGAAGATAAGGGCAGCCTTGGTTGATACATGAGCTATTCAAGCATACAAAACAGAATGTTTATTTGAAGGTTTAGAGTTTGGCACATACAAATTTACTTGGAACGGCAGGTAGATACCGCATATAGGAAGGTATAGTGGACTCATCTGGAATAACTTTGGGGTTTAAGGGATTGGATGCACAAGCAGTATTCCCGCTTAGTACAGGTGAAGGCAAGCAAAAGACTGGGAAGCGACCAACTAGAGAGCGACAACAGCCATGTACATGCATTAAAATTAATAAACATTGGATGCAAGCATGAGTAGGATATAATCCACCATGAACATAAATATCATGAAGGCTATGTTGATTTGTTTCAACTACATGCGTGAACATGTGCCAAGTCAAGTCACTTAAATCATTCAAAGGAGGATACCACCCCATCATACCACATCATAATCATCTCAATAGCATGTTGGCACGCAAGGTAAACCATTATAACTCATAGCTAATCAAGCATGGCACAAGCAACTATGATCTCTAATTGTCATTGCAAACATGTTTATTCATAATAAGCTGAATCAAGAACGACGGGCTCATCATATTTACAAAAACAAAAGAGGTCGATTTCATACCATCTTTTCTCATCTCAGTCAGTCCATCATATATGTCATCATAATTGCCTTTCACTTGCACGACCGAACGGTGTGAATAATAATAAGAGTGCACGTGCATTGGACTAAGCTGGAATCTGCGAGCATTCAATAAACAGGAGAAGACAAGGCAATATGGGCTCTGGGTTAATTTAACAATAATGCATATAAGAGCCACTATAACAATTTAATTATGGTCTTCTCCTATCGACCCCCAAAGAAAAGGAAAGAAAATAAAACTATTTACACGGGAAAGCTCCCAACAAGCAAAAGAAGGACAGGAAATATTTTTGGGTTTTCTTTTTAATTACTACTGCTACAACAGTAAAATAAACTACTACTAATTTTTTTGTTTTTCTTAAGGTTTAACAACACACAAGAAGAAAGCAGGAAAAAGAAAATAAACTAGCATGGATATTACAGTGAAAAAGTATGAGCATCAACATCTAGCAATGAGTGTGTGTGAACATAAATGTAATGTCGGTGAGAAATACGTACTGTTGGTCTATTGCTAGGGATAGCCTGGCGGATACCCGTAAGTGTAGCTGGGGTCGTACTGCGACGAAGAATAACTGGGATCATACTGTGATGCAGCGGCTATCACCTGCTGAGCTGCAGCGTGGAGTCGGGCTGCCTCCGCTCTCCTCTCGTATTCATCTGCCTCCTCTCTGGTAATAGTATATATTCCTTTTGTCTGTGAATCAAAAAGGGTAGGAGCAGGGAGAGTAATACGGACAACATGCCGTTTTTAAAAATTAAACGATATAAAAGAGGTGATTCGGGCCTCTCGACAAAATGATGTGAAGCCATGGAGTCATAATCTAAATATGCAGGGGGCAACTCCGTATCACCCTCACGGATGTCTATCTCAAGAAAATTGGCTAAGCGGGTTGCATAAATTCCTCCAAAGAAATCTCCATTATGTCTATTATGATGCAACCTACGAGCTACAATGGCTCCCATATGATAAGATTGGTCTCCTAACACAACATTCCTGAGAATGCTGAGATCAGGGACACACATGTGACATGCTTCATCCTTAGCATTTATACATCTACCTATGAAGAAAGCAAGATAATGTATAGCAGGAAAGTGAATGCTCCCTATGGTAGCTTGCGTTATATCTCTAGATTCCCCCACATTTATACTAGCAAGAAAGCTTCTAAATTCAGATTTAGGGGGATCCCTAATACTGCCCCAAGATGGAAGTTTGCAAGCAGAAGTGAAATCCTCTAAGTCCATGGTATAAGATTTGTCATAAAGATCAAACATGACTAAAGGAGAATTATGCGAAGATGAATACTCAAACCTCCTCACAAATGTACTTGTGAGATCATGATACTGGGGGCATTTGTTAGCCTCAAAATCCTCAAGACTGGCATTGCGCAAATATGATTTAAATTCTTCTTTAATTCCCGCGCGGTCCATAAAATTTTCCGACGGCCATTCGCAAGGCCGCACTAGAGCGTCTCTTGGTGGATCTTCATCAGCATCACACATAGCAATCCTGGGTCCTTGCTTCTTAGAAGAACCACCTTGGAACATCTTCCTAAGCATTATTCTTTTTCTCTAAAAAATTCTGAAATTTTTAGTAACTTCAAACAAAAGTGAACCAACCTCAATAAAACTGATAGCAACTACTCCTACAAGTGCCTAGAGCCTATATCAAGCATTACAACTACTTGGAACCATATAAATTTGACATGCAAGCTCAAGAACATGGTCACCTATGCAGCACAAATTTGCAAAGAATAAAGCACTAGAACAAAAACTAATTGGACCAATGGAGGAGTCACATACCAAGGAACAATCTCCCCAAGCAGTTTTGCGAGAGGTGCTTTGAGCAAGGAGATCGAAAATCACAGCAAAAGTGGCTGGAACTCGTGCTTGAGTTGGTTTTTCGGGTTTGTGTGAGACAGAGGAAGAAGATGTGTGCTGGGATAAGTGGAGGAGGGCCACTGTGGGCCCACGAGGCAGGGGGCGCGCCCTCCACCCTCGTGGCCAGGTGGCAGCTCTCCCCGCGGTAATTTTTGCACAGTAAATCCTCAAATATTCCCGAAAAAATCATATTAAATTGGCATGTCATTCTGAGGACTTTTATTTTTGGGATATATTTATATTGCACGGATAAGCCAAGAAACAGACAAAGAAATACTATTTTTACTTTATTTCTACTAAATAACAGAAAGTATAGAAGGGGTACAGAAGTTTGTGCTTCTAGTTTCATCCATCTCATGCTCATCAAAAAGAATCCACTAACAAGGTTGATCAAGTCTTGTTAACAAACTCATTCTGATAATCATGAAACCGGAGAAATTTCAAATAACACTAGGTTACCTCAACAGGGATATGCACATCCCCAATAATAAGTATATCATATTTCTTTTTGACAGTAGGAAGAGGAAATTCAAAACCTCCAATTATAATCGATGGAATTTTTCTAGTGGAGTTGATACTATGAACTTGAGGTTGTTTCCTCGGAAAGTGTACCGTATGCTCATTACCATTAACATGAAAAGTGACATTGCCTTTGTTGCAATCAATAACAGCCCCTGCAGTATTAAGAAAAGGTCTTCCAAGAATAATAGACATACTATCATCCTCGGGAATATCAAGAATAACAAAGTCTGTTAAAATAGTAACGTTTGCAACCACAATAGGCACATCCTCACAAATACCGACAGGTATAGCAGTTGATTTATCAGCCATTTGCAAAGATATTTCAGTAGGTGTCAACTTATTCAAGTCAAGTCTACGATATAAAGAGAGAGGCATAACACTAACACCGGCTCTAAGATCACATAAAGCAGTTTTAATATAATTTCTTTTAATGGAGCATGGTATAGTAGGTACTCCGGGATCTCCAAGTTTCTTTGGTATTCCACCCTTAAAAGTATAATTAGCAAGCATGGTGGAAATTTCAGCTTCCGGTATCTTTCTTTTATTAGTAATGATATCCTTCATATATTTAGCATAAGGATTAGTTTTGAGCACATCAGTCAATCGCATACGCAAAAAGATAGGTCTAATCATTTCAGCAAAGCGCTCAAAATCCTTGTCATCCTTTTTCTTAGATGCTTTGGGAGGAAAAGGCATGGGTTTCTGAACCCATGGTTCTCTTTCTTTATTATGTTTCCTAGCAACAAAGTCTCTCTTATCATAACGTTGATTCTTTGATTGTGGGTTATCAAGATCAACAGCAGGTTCAACTTCTACATCATTATCATTACTAGGTTGAGCATCATCATGAACATCATCATTAACATTTTCACTAGGTTCATGTTGATTACCAGATTGTGTTTCAGCATCAGACATAGATATATCATTTGGATTATCATGTGGTTCAGCAATAGGTTCACTAGAAGTTTGCACAGTTCTATGATTTTTCTTTTTCTTCTTTTTAGAAGAACTAGGTGCATCAATATTATTTCTCTGAGAATCTTGCTCGATTCTCTTAGGGTGGCCTTCAGGATACAAAGGTTCCTGAGTCATTCTACCAGTTCTAGTAGACACTCTAACAGCATAATCATTTTTCTTACTATTCATTTCATCAAGCACTTCTTTTTGAGCTTTAAGTACTTGTTCCACTTGAGTGGTAACCATAGAAGCATGTTTGGTAACAAGTTTAAGTTCACCTCTAATATTAGCCATATAATCACCCAAGTATTTAATCATATCGGAATTTTGTTTTAATTGTCTACCAAAATAAGCATTGAAATTTTCTTGTTTGATGATGAAATTATCAAACTCATCAAAACATTGCCTAGCAGACTTATAGTGAGGGATATCACCTTCATCAAATCTATAGAGAGAATTTACCTTTACTACCTGTGTCGGGATATCGGGATCAGGAGGTTCTTCAATAAATAAAGGATTGAGATCATATACTTCTTCAATAGGTGGTATATTAAGACCATGTATTTCTTCAATAGGAGGTAAATTCTTAACATCTTCAGCTTTAATACCTTTTTCTTTCATAGATTTCTTTGCCTCTTGCATATCTTCAGGACTGAGAAACAGAACACCTCTCTTCTTCGGAGATGGTTTAGGAATAGGCTTAGTAATTGGAGCAGGAGCTGGCTCAGGGGCTAGCTCAGGAGGTGCCCAATTATTTTCATTTGTCAACATATTGTTCAATAGAATTTCAGCTTCATCTGGTGTTCTTTCCCTGAAATGAGAACCAGCACAACTATCCAGGTAATCTCTGGAAGCATCGGTTAGTCCATTATAAAAGATATCAAGTATTTCAGGTTTCTTAAGAGGATGATCAGGCAAAGCGTTAAGTAACTTGAGAAGCCTCCCCCAAGCTTGTGGGAGACTCTCTTCTTTAATTTGCACAAAGTTGTATATTTCCCTCAAATCAGCTTATTTCTTATGAGCAGGGAAATATTTAGCAGAAAAGTAATAAATCATATCCTGGGGACTACGCACACAACCAGGATCAAGAGAATTAAACCATATCTTAGCATCACCCTTTAATGAGAACGGAAATATCTTAAGTATATAAAAGTAGCGCGATCTCTCATCATTAGTGAACAGGGCAGCTATATCATTTAACTTAGTAAGATGTGCCACAACAGTTTCAGATTCATAGCCATAAAAAGGATCAGATTCAACCAAAGTAATTATATCAGGATCAGCAGAGAATTCATAATCCTTATCGGGAACACATATAGGTGAAGTAGCAAAAGTAGGGTCAGGTTTCATTTTATCTCTGAGTGATTCTTTGTTCCATTTAACTAATAACCTCTTGAGCTCATATCTATCTTTGCAAGCTAAAATAGCGGCAGAAGATTCCATATCAAAAAGATAACCCTCAAGAATAACAGGCATATTTTCATCATCACTTTCATCATCGTATTCAGATTCAATAATTTCTTTCTCTCTAGCCCTAGCAATTTGTTCATCAAGAAATTCACTAAGGGGCACAGTAGTATCAGGCATAGAAGCAGTTTCATCATAAGTATCATGCATAGCAGAAGTGGCATCATCAATAACATGCGACGTATCGGAACGAATAGCAGAAGCAGGTTTAGGTGTCGCAAGCTTACTCATAACAGAAGGTGAATCAAGTGCAAGGCTAGATGGCAGTTCCTTACCTCCCCTCGTAGTTGAGGGATAAATTGTTGTCTTAGCGTCTTTCAAGTTCTTCATAGTGTCCAGCAGATATAAATCCCAAGTGACTCAAAGAATAGAGCTATGCTCCCCGGCAACGGCGCCAGAAAAAGGTCTTGATAACCCACAAGTATAGGGGATCGCAACAGTTTTCGAGGGTAGAGTATTCAACCCAAATTTATTGATTCGACAGAAGGGGAGCCAAAGAATATTCTCAAGTATTAGCAGCTGAGTTGTCAATTCAACCACACCTGGAAACTTAGTATCTGCAGCAAAGTGTTTAGTAGCAAAGTAATATGATATTGGTGGCAACGGTAACAACAGAGTAGTGCAAGCAATAGTAAATATTTTTTGGTAATTTGTAGTGATTGTAACAGTAGCAGCGGGAAAGTAAATAAGCGAGAACCAGTATATGGAAAACTCGTAGGCATCGGATTAGTGATGGATAATTATGCCGGATGCGGTTCATCATGTAACAGTCATAACATAGGGTGACACGGAACTAGCTCCAATTCATCAATGTAATGTAGGCATGTATTCCGTATATAGTCTTACGTGCTTATGGAAAAGAACTTGCATGACATCTTTTGTCCTACCCTCCTGTGGCAGCGGGGTCCTATTAGAAACTAAGGGATATTAGGGCCTCCTTTTAATAGAGAACCGGAACAAAGCATTAGCACATAGTGAATACATGAACTCCTCAAACTATGGTCATCACCGGGAGTGGTCCCGATTATTGTCACTTCGGGGTTGCCGGATCATAACACATAGTAGGTGACTATAGACTTGCAAGATAGGATCAAGAACTCACATATATTCATGAAAACATAATAGGTTCAGATCTGAAATCATGGCACTCGGGCCCTAGTGACAAGCATTAAGCATAGCAAAGTCATAGAAACATCAATCTCAGAACATAGTGGATACTAGGGATCAAACCCTAACAAAACTAACTCGATTACATGATAAATCTCATCCAACCCATCACCGTCCAGCAAGCCTACGATGGAATTACTCACGCACGGCGGTGAGCATCATGAAATTGGTGATGGAGGATGGTTGATGATGACGACGGCGACGAATACCCCTCTCTGGAGCCACGAACGGACTCCAGATCAGCCCTCCCGAGAGGTTTTAGGGCTTGGCGGCGGCTCCGTATCGTAAAATGCGATGATTTCTTCTCTCTAATTTTTTCTCTCCGAAAGCAGATATATAGAGTTGGAATTAGTGTCGGAGGGTTTCCAGGGGGCCCACGAGGTAGGGGGAGCGCCCCCCACCCTCGTGGACAGGGTGTGGGCCCCCTGGCCTTCATCTTTGGCGAGGGTTTTTTTATTATTTTTTCTAAGATGTTCCGTGGAGTTTCAGGTCATTCCGAGAATATTTGTTTTCTGCACATAACAACATCATGGCAATTCTGCTGAAAACAGCGTCAGTCCGGGTTAGTTCCATTCAAATCACACAAGGTAGAGTCCAAAACAAGGGCAAAAGTGTTTGGAAAAGTAGATACGACGGAGACGTATCACCCTACAAGTTTGCAATTGCTGCAAGTAATAGATGCCATCCTAGATGTATCCCTTGGTGTTGGTTTCTCAAATGGGTTTTTCCTCCTCTTTGTTTGTTGCTTCCCAACCTTGTCTCTGAAAACCGGAGGCTCTATGTCTTGAGTTCTTGGCCACATATTTGGACCAGGGACGGGAAATATGATATGGCCATATGTTCTACATTGCCTTCTTGAAGAAATCACCCACAAAGTCTTCAAGTTGCAACTTAGCTTTCACAATTGCAGATACTGCATGATTGCAAGGCATAGCAGTCATATCCCATTTCTACATCCACTTGTTTTGTGCAGCAAGTTCACTGAGTAGGTGTTATCTCCACTACTAACTTGGTAAATGTTAGGACCAGCCATCAAAGTTTGGCACCAACTTGAGTTGTACTTGGCCTCCTCTAACATCTCAGCATATGTTGCGCAAATTTCCCAATTTTATGTCTCTGTCTTAGTTCTATTGGTGTTAAATTTGACCATCAATTTTGTGCTAATTCCTTCTATCATGGTCTTTATTGGCTTCCCTCCGACATCTAGTATCATTTTGTTAAACACCTCACTGATGTTGTTCACAACGAGGTTAGTCTTGCAGTTAAAATCCATTGCATGTCTAACCCAAGTATGAACTGATACTTTATTAAGCCATGCCCAAGCTGCCTTACACTCTCTTTTCAAATCATTCATTGCAGCAAGGTGTTCATTCTTAGTATAAGAGTATCTAGCTGCATCCATGTGTTTCTTTAATTCATCACCTCTAAAGCTAGCAGTTTGGAAATTCTGATATATATGTGTAAGGCGGAATCTTTGTGGACAATTGGGGAAAACATGGTTTACTGCATTTAAAAGGCCCTGTTGACACAATAGGAACTAGAGTTAAACATTGGGCCTTTTGAGTTGTTGACAGAGCAATGTGCATATGAAACAATAGAAGTACAATAGAACTATGAGAAGAGAAGTTTACCTTCTGCCTATCAGAAATGATGGTATAGTAGCCAAACTTTCCGCTTTCTCCACCAAGTGCATCTCTCAACTGTGTTAAGAACCAGGTCCAGTTGCATGTGCCCTCTTTGTCAACAACTCCAAATGCTATAGGATATATATTGTTGTCTCCGTCCTTTCCTGTTGTAGCAAGGATCTGTTGACATGTTGACAGCTTGATAAAACAACCATCTACCCCTGTAAAATGGCAAATGTGAGAAGATATTGTATTTAATGTGAGCACATAAACACTTCACAAGTTACAAAACATAGTGTACCAATGAATGGCTTGCATCCATTTAAAACCCCTTCTTTGCAAGCATTAAGACAGAAGAACATGCCATGGGACCTTGGATTTTTGCTTGGGTGCTCTGGCAGATGCTTAGTGGTCACAACACATGTACTGCCTCGGTTTGTATGTAATACATACTGCAAATAATCTTTAATCCTAGTGTATTGTCCTCTCTGATCTCCTTGGACAACCTTCAATGCTTGCTTCCTAGCCCTATAGGACATATGGGTTGAGATCTCTACTCCATATTTCTTCTTCAAATTTTGCACTATTGTGGTGATTTAGTGTGCTAGTATCAGTTCTCGTCATGGCCTCACACTGGTGTGCCACCCATTTTCTTGCGACCTTGGTATTCTCTGCTACTGTTGGGCATGTGTGCAGAAAAGTAGCCTTTCTTATGCAAAAAGTACTCTCATTTGCGATAACAGAAGCTGCAATGTCGAAAGAGCATTTTACATTAGTGCACACAACTATGATGTTGTCATTGTAGTTTCAGTGGAACTCATAGTTCATGTTCTGACCTATGTGAAATGTCTGAAGCGCTCTCCTAAATTGGTACACATTGAGGAAACAAAGCTTTCTATAAAACTGCTCCTATGGGTTCTCTCTGTCATCACTGTACCACTTCCTTGGCAAACATTTATATGCTCTACTCTTCCTTCCAATGGGAAGAACAAAATGTTCTTCCTTAGCTCCATCATCATATTCCTTCTTCAACTCACCTACACCTATCTCCTCATCAGATCATGGTATCCACACATCCTCAAATCTTTGCTCCAAGCTAGAATGTGACCTCTTGGTTGGCCCTTTTCTAGATTTGTTCTTATTTGGTGGCTCATGTTGTTGCTCCTCATGCTCCACCTGATCCTCTTGCTCATGCTCAACCTGCTCCTATTCCTCTTCCTCAACCTGCTCCTCTTCCTCATCTTCCCCATACACTTCATCCACATCAGTGTCTCCTTCAAAATGAACGAGTGGGTCCTCTCTCTGCCTCCTCATCTCATTAAGCCTCTGAAGAAAGTCTTCATATGCATCCGGATCATAATCATCTTCAGTTAAAAGAACTGGTAGTTTTTTCTTAACCATTTGAACATGATTAGCTGCCTTCTTATGTTTTCAAATTTTGGCAATCTTTGTTATCCTCTTTAGCTCCATTAGTGTCTCCAGCTCATCGTGATCCATAGCAGCATCTAAGTTTGTGCTCTGCTGTGTGGAGAAGAACTGCACTGGCTCTGACTGCTTTTGTTTATTGGATTTTTTTGGTGATCTGAAGAGAACACCAGACGGATTGACTTCATACACATGTTTCTCTCCTAATTGACTCAAAGGAACCTGCTCCTCATACACATAGCCTGAATTAAAATATGCAGGTCTTTGATCAATGCCCCTAATCACTGTCAAGTTCACTACATTCTGATCCTTATTAGCAATATGGTCAAGCATCTCATCAACCTTCTCATCATCACAAATTTCTTCCAATCCTGCAATACCCACACCAAGATCCCTCACAAAGTAAATGTAATCAGTAGAATCAGCCATATCCCTCTATCTCTATTAGTGCTACCAAATTGTAATATGTGATGTCTGAAATGCAGATCATCTCTCCAAGTTGTCTCTGTCACGGAAGTGCATTCTAACTTCCCAAACAACAACATCCGAACTAGACGGCAAGATAATACAACAATTTTAATTAATACTACATAATTACTATAAAAGAAGTTAACATATAGATCTTCCCACAGGTTTGAGAACTGCTCGTTTTTCAATCGACATTTCAAAACAATGTTGTCGATGTGATCAAAATGAAAATGAAATGCCCTCTTTTTTCTGTGTGACTTTGCTAGAGCAACTTGGTTTGGCCATCCTTGGTACATTAAAACTGATATCTTAGCCTAGAATCATCTTTCTATGCAAAGTATTATTCATGGCTTGCTTAATATGCAACCATGCCCACTATTTTCAATTTTATGTGGTGCATACAGAAATTGAGAAATGATTATCTTTTTGCCAGAAAATGCTCTCTTCTCATCAAGTTCATCATATTTTTGCTGCTGCCTTGCTTGATCCAAACATTTCATTGGTAAACTCTTCTAATCTTGCTCATGTTAATGATCAAAATCACATTCAACGGACCAAAAATGTGATGCCGCTTCAAGGTTGCACCCTTAGGAGTGATTTAATTGTCATAAGAGCTAAAATATACTCTGACACCTCCTACAAATGATTAAAAATTCCTGGTTTAGTGCAGGGTACACCAGCCACGGGCATTGGGGGTTTTCTAAACTTTTTGCAGGGTCAAAAGGACGTTCAAGTGCAGATTCAAGCCTCTGTTGTGATCACACAATCTCCTCTTCAAGCTGAAGCCCTTGCTCTTCTTCTTGCAGCCAAAAAGGCTCATATTTTGCAGGTGGATCAACCAACCTTTCTCACTGACTGCCTATCTTTCGCGAAGGCGGCTGTGACCAGAAGTATTTCAGATGATTGTATTCTGTGGACTATCATAACTACCCTTGCTAATTTCTTCAGAACAACGAGCGATCTTCATGCGCGGGTCTACCACATATCTAGGGAGATTAATGAGATTGCGCATAATGTTGCTCATCAGATTCTCACTTGTGCATCGGAAGCTGTCTTTAGTTGCTTTGGTTCAGCTCATAGGAACATGTCATGCCCTGTAATCTCTCGTCTTTCTAACCTCAATCTACAGGGTTTTGTACCACACGTCGTACACTGTCATTGAGCTAAATGAAATTTTGGCGCTGTGGGCGCCTTTCCTTGTTAAAAAAAGATAAGTCAGACTCATTTTGTAAGCATAACACACAACCAAAAGCCAAAACCAACGCCTAAATCGTATAAGCGCAAAGAAGACTTTGCAAGGATAACGGTAGGACATGCCAAGATAATTCTTCTTCTTCTTTCATCATCCTCATCATCATCGTCGTCGTCATCATCGTTATTTTCTGGTATCAAGATTTGGTGAGGAATTTGTATCAATTATATGTGGTATGGTAAGGAATTATCTCTGGCCTGAGAGATGGTAGTCCAAGGTGTGGCATTGCAAGATTGGAAAGGGCTGAATAGGGTTGCAAAGTCAAAATGCGCCTCTCGCAGTGACAATGCCACCACGGTTATTTTCTCATAATAGAAAAGTGAAAACATAACATTATAGACCAATTTTTTCCTATTTTGTGTTTTTACTAGTGGCTTTCTCCAGTTTTTTTCTTTTCTCTATATTTCTTTTTAAAATTCATGAATATTTTTTAAAAAATTCCAAGAACATTTGTTCAATTTTGTGAACATTTTTTGAAATCTGAGAACATTTATTAAATTTTGTGAACATTTTTTGAAATCTGAGAATATTTTTTGGAGTCTGGAAGTTTTTGAAATTCTCGAAGATATTTTGAATTCACGAATATTTTTTGAAATTCATGGACAGTTTTTTTGAATTGGTGAGCATTTTTTGAAATTTGTGAACATTGCTTTTTAGATCTGTGAATTGTTTTTGAATTGATGAAATTTTATGAAACCTAGGGACATATTTTTGGACTTCACGAACATAGTTTGAATTCACTACTCCCTCCGATCCAAATTAATTGACAAGCCTCTATACAATGCTATATAGAGGTTGTGTCAAATAATTAGGATCGGAGCGAGTATTTTTTTTTGAAATTCACGATCATTTTTTTGAATGGACAAACATTTTTCGAAATTCATGACCTTTTTTGGATTCATGATCATTTTTTCGAATTGACAATCAATTTTCGGATCGGCACACATATTTTGAAATCCATGATTTGTTTTTTGAATTAGGACCAATTTTGAATCAGCGAAGTTTTTTTGGATCAACAAAAACTTCTCAAAATTTATGAACCATTTTGAAATTAGGAACTCGTTTGAATTCCTGAACATTTTTAAAAAGAAAAAAAAGAAAACAGAAATAACGAAAAACAAAATGGGCGCCCGGCCCGTAATGGGCCTGTGCAAACCGTGCGGGGACGTCCCGGGGCGCTGCTATAACTCCTCACGTCGCTCAAACGTCCCTCAAGTTTTAGGTTTTAGGCTTTCGTTTTTATTTAATTTTATAATTTTACTAAATAATATATTTATTAGAAAAATATTTTACTACTTCAATAAAAAATGACTTGCATGTAAAAATATTTTTCATGTATTTGAAAGTAGTTATTCATCTTGTATTTTAAAAATGGTTCATGCGTGTTGCAAAAAATGTACATCCTGTATTTTAAAAAATATAAAAATGTTCACAAACTATTTAAAACAAATCATCATGTATTGAAATTTGTTCATCATATATTTGAAAACTATTAAAAAATTGTCGCATGTAGCTCAAAGTGTTCATGCAATTTTTATAAAAATACACAATGATAGTTTTTAGATACACTTAACCAATTTTTGGTACATGACAAGAAATTATCGAATAATTGATAACCATTTTCTTAATACACAACGGTTACTGGGATACATGTCGATACTGGGGCAAGAAGGGCCGCTGGACCAACATGTGCTTATTGGGACTATTTGTTCTTTGATTGCAATGCGGGCCTCGAAGAATTAATTTTTGTGCTTTCTAGTATCTATGTATTTGTTAAGTCCGTTAATCATGCTTTTGTTAAGTAATTTCCCAGTGGCGCTTTCTTACATACCAGGGTTCGACTCCTAAAAAAATTTATGTATGTAATAAAAGCTACCATGCCTAAAAAAAAGGTAATATAAGCTACTTTTTTTAATGGAAAAGTAATAAGGTACCTAGGCTTATGTCAAGATTAAAAAAAAACTTGTATGTATGTAAACACGCCATGCAGACGTTGCTGGTTTTTCTGATATATATGGTAAGCGCATTTTTATTGTGTTGAACAATACGCGGATGTTATCAGTCATGCTGATCTGCAAATTATAAAGTTTTACGTTCTGCAGTGCATATGAGATAAGATTAAGCACAAAGATTAAGCAGCTTGCAGGTGTTGAGTTTCCTGGAATCCTCTGTTTATATGGATGAGCAATGAAGTACTCCTAGTATTGTAATGGGTCATTACAATGCTACTTTTTAGATGATCATATCATGAAAAAATCTCATGAATTACTTACAAAAAATCCTATCCTGCAGGTTTTTTTTCTTTCTGAATCAATCATCAATCCATCAAAGAGGCCAAAATGTTGTTCAGTGCCAACGTGCACACTCACAACGAAGCATCATCCATTCCTGGGTGCACATCTAACCTGCAGGTCACAAATCCCTAGCTAGGGAGGGAAAACAAAGCAACAAAATACTACTAGTGTTGCATCATTTCCAGACACCATCCATCCACCGGTTCATGTATAACACAATATGTATATATAGGAGGATCGGGTCGGATCGCATCGCTAGGGTTCCCTTTCTTCTTTCTTTCTTTCTTTCTTCCCATCCCACAAGAGAGAAAGGAAGATCGATCGACGACACAGACACACAATTCTACTAATAACACAGACAAGGAAGTTAGGAAGGAGGGAGCTTCTTCCTTCCTTCCCACAAGAAGGTATATATTCAGTCAAGTCAACCCACCAACCAGACCAGACCAGACCAGGCAACAAAAGAATATCATCTCTACTTTTTTTTTCTCTCTTTCTACAACCATGACAGGCAAAGAGGGGAGGGGGGACGAGGCAACGGAGATCAATCGACGGGCGGCGCCACTCTTCATCACCAAAAAAAGCTTCCAATTCAGATCAACAACAACAACACAAGTCTTCTTCTTCTTCTTCTTGTCTTCTCTTCCTTGCATTCAGACTCCTTCCAGCCAGTCCGTTTGCCCCTGATACATAATATCACAACAGCAAACAACCAGTCAGCTTCACTTCAGTTTCATCAATTACTAGTGTTTTGGGATGCAATGCACAGATATATAAATTAATGTTGCAACCCAATGTGCGCCATCGTCAATATATAAACAAACAACACATGGCAAAGCGCTTCATACTTGTTTTAGGGAGTTACAGGCCTACTACATCTCAAATTATAACGACTCCATCACAGCAGCAGGGAAAATGAATGCAAATATAGGAGGGGCAATATGCACCAGACAAACAACAGGTGGCAAAGCGCAGTGTTAAAACAAAGGCCTCCATCACAGCATGGAAAATACATTACAACACTTAATTAGTTAAGTTTGCAACTTTCATACTCATATACCTGCCTACTTTGGGTGCCTACCAAAAAGGCACAACAGGATTTACATACTATAAGCTAGACTTTCACCATCACAAATTCCAAACAGCCTGGCCCTAGCAAGGGAACGGACTAAAGAAATTGACAAGAGAATTAATCAAGCTAGGACACAACACGGCAAAGTGTATACTATGAACATATATGCATCTCCAGGCACTATCATTCAACTATAACACATCATCACCCCTCTAATAACTCCCACACTTCTTATTCCACAAGAGATATTATCCAACTCCTACTAAATGCATAGATGACACTTCTCTGTGTCCAGGATATGAAAACCTTATCACGTCGCAAGACCAAATAAAACCGCTTCATAGTTTTCTTGTTTTTACATCAAAGCTAAAACAATAGTCAAACACAGTAGGAAATATATGGCATCCCGTACAACTATCCTAGATGCAGTGTAAGTCTGTAACTACTGAAAGCTGCTACTGTGCTCCTTGAGCCCAGCGCTTATATTTTCAACAAGCCTATACAGCTCTGTCTACCTGAACAGCTTTGACCAAACAATCAACAAGAGGAAAACAATCAAACATCTTGATCAGCAAATGAATTGGTACTGATACTGAAGTTTTGCTCCTATTCGCTCCTCTAACATCTATCTAGTCTAGATAAACATGACATGACCATACAACTAGCCGTTTTACTTATACACGTGCATTGGCTAAAGCCAGACAAACAAATGAAAACCTTAACTACCGGCTGAACGCTTAATAGAAGAATTTTCCAACAGTGAAACTAGCATGGATCATAGGGAAAAAAATCACCGTCAGAGCCGCGTTGACATTTAACACTGTCCAGCTCATCATAATAAAATAAGGTAAATGCTAACATCTAAATTGAGATATTGACCATTTATACTATTGGGTAGCAATGGAAAACCATACAGGGGTGAACTAAAACCGCCATTCTACTTCTAGACGTGGCATCAGGCAACCAAAACAAATAAATGAAAACCTAAACTGGAGGCTGAGCGCTTAATTAACAGAGCATTTTCCTACACCTCCCATCGAGAATCACCAGTCTATTAACTTATCATTGCATTGAAGATAGATAAAGTAGATATTACTAAAATCAAAATCAAGATACTGGAGTATTTGGTAATAACAGAAAGCTGTACAAGGTATGTTTTCGGTCTACCAGGCGGAACGTGTGGTGGTAATCGTCTTACGCAAGCAACCATAATAATAATGAGAAGTATGTAAAGGCGGTAACAATTGCGATGTGAAAGGTTATATCTGGTGAACTAAAACCGCCACTCTCTAACCGTTTTACTTTTACACGTGGCATCAGCCAACCCAGACAAATAAATGAAAACCTGAACTGGAAGGTGAACACTTCATTAATAGAGCATTTTTCCTATGGTCTAACTAGCATGGCTCATAGAAAAGATTAACCATACAACTAGCTACGTTGCACGTGGCATCGGCCAACCCATACAAATAGACCAAAACATCAACTGCAGACTGAGGACTTAATTAACAGAAAGTTTTCCTAGTGTGCAACTAGTCTCATCATGCCATTGCAAGATAGATAAAGTAAATAATAAAATCTAAATCAAGATATTGGAGTATTTGGTAATAATAATGGAAAGCCATAAAATGTATGTTCTATGTCAACCTGGGGGCAATCGACTCACGCAAGCAACCGTTATAATGAAATAAATATGTGAAAGCGGTAACAAGTGCAAGGCGAAAGGTTATACCTCCTTATCCCCCTGTTCCCCTCTTCCTTGCAAGCGCTTCAGTCGAGATCATCATACGAGCGACCGCTCGCATCTGGATCGTTGTTGTAGTCAGCAGAGCCAGCAGCGTCCTGGTCGCTGCTCTCCGCCTGCTGCGCGCCAAAAGCAGCCCTGAGAGGCCAGGGCAGGGAGATCCTGAACCTCCTCTCCATGACCCTAGGCGAAGGGCTGCCACCACCAGGAGACGCAGGTGCCGCAGCAGCAGCAGCAGGGGCAGCGGCCTGGCGCTGGTGGTTCTCATAGTCAGGGTCATCGGTGGGCAGCTCGTGGCGGCAGACAGGGCAGGAGCTGTGGAGGTCGAGCCAGGGCAGGATGCAGTCCTTGTGGAAGACGTGGTTGCAGGGGAGCTGCTTGGCGGCGGCGCCGAGGAGGAAGTCGTCCATACAGACGGCGCACTGGGCGCCCCCGTCGGCGGCCATCATGTCGGCAGAGACGGCGACGTCGGGCAGGGCGGCGACGGCGGCCTTGGCGGCGGGCGGGGTGCCGTAGCGGCTGGGGTCGTTCTCGGCGAGCTGCTGGATGAGCTGCTCGAGGCCGGATCCCATGAAGTAGTCGCCGAGGCTGACCCCGCCGGGGACGGGGCCCCCTTGGAAGGAGGCGAATCCGCCGGGGAAGGAGGAGCCCTCGAGGACGATCTGGATGGTGGCGCCGCCCGAGAGGAGGCCGCCGAGGTGGCCGTGGAGGAAGTCGGTGACGTCGAACTGGTTGTTGGTGGAGGCGGCGCGGGGCGCGGAGGGGGATGGCGGGCCGAGGACCCCGGCGAGATCGCTGGGGTTGCGGAGGTCGAGGAAGCTGGCGAGGGGGAAGA
>NC_041392.1:477181-478333 GCF_002162155.2 Triticum dicoccoides
AGGGTTTGGGGGGTCCTCGTCGTCGAGGAGCTCCTCGACGAACCCCCCGGCGCAGAGCGGGCAGAAGACCTCGTCGTCGCGGGAGGCGGGGGCGGCGATGGCGACGGCGCGGTCGCACTGGTGGCAGAAGTAGCGCTGCTGCGGGAGCGGCGCCGACGACGACATGGCGGCGGCGGCGGCGGCGGCGGCGGCGATGGATCCGACGGGGGTGGGGAGGGGATGGATTTGGGGGGAATTTCGTAACGGAAGCGATTGATTTGGGTTGGGGTTTTCGATTTCGATTTTTCTTTCGGCCGAATTTCGACTGACTGATTTTATATCTAGGGTAGGGTAGGGCGACGACTGGGAAGGAAGGTGTTGGGCTGACAGTGGGGCCCGCGTGGACTCGTCTGCCGTCTCTCCTCTCCTCTCCTCTCCTCTAGGCAAGGCAGTTTCCTCACCCAACAACACTTTTTTCTTCTTCTTCTTTATTAAAAGGGGATAATGGATTTTCATTTATTTATTTGCTAAAAAAATAGTATATCTCAACATCCATCAGAGAAATTCATTCATCGCCCAACAGCAACATTATATACAAAAAATCAGGTCGCAAGCAATCGGGAGGAAACCCTGGATCATAGTTTGTCCCGGGGCGGGGCCCGGCCATCTTAGATTGCCCATGGCCAGAGGGCTTGCGCCGAATTCAACCAACGTGTGCTCATGGTAGTGGTGAGGCGGGTGACAAAGATAACTTGCGGGTAAAGGCAAAATTGAGTGCACGCCTCATGAGGAAGGGATATATGGTGACGATATCTAGTTGTTCTAGGGCTGTGGTTGAAAAAAAAACCTAGCTCACAAGCGATCCGCAAGCTATAGAAAGTGTATCAAATGTGAGAGCCTAGGATGAAATGGTCCAAAGTCACCTTATACTAGTCTCACTAGCCTTCTTTAGGACAGCAATGACAAGTTTCATTGGCCTCTCGTCCTATCTGTATGAAATATTGTAAAACTGTTGTGATCTAATTTTCATTGCATTACAGAGAGTACATGGGGGGATACATATAGCAGGCGTCGTAAGCCATCATGCGATCGTGGCGATCGTGGGCAGGAGCGTGGGACGCTCCTGCGAGGACTCCTGTGTTGACCTGGTCCGTTGCCTGACCTAGTCCATCA
>NC_041392.1:478541-481477 GCF_002162155.2 Triticum dicoccoides
AGTGTCAGCGGCGAGCTCGACGACGTTGAGACTGAAACGGATGCCGGTGAAGGTTGCGGGTGGAAGCCCCTTGGTGAAGATATCGGCGAACTGCGCGCTGGTGGGAACATGAAGAACCCTCACCTCACCTAATGCTACTTTCTCGCGTACAAAGTGTATGTCAATCTCGATATGCTTAGTTCTATGATGCTGGACCGGATTACAGGACATGTATACAGCAGAAATGTTGTCACAGTACACGACAGTGGCCCTCTGGATGGGTCGATGAAGTTCACCAAGCAGCTGGCGAAGCCAAACTGTCTCAGCAACAGCATGAGCTACCGAGTGGTACTCGGCTTCCGCGGAGGACCTAGAGATGGTTAGCTGTCGTTTTGACGACCAAGAAATCAAATTATCACCCAAAAAAACACAATATCTGGAAGTAGATCGTCGAGTATCGGGGCAACCTGCCCAGTATGCATCAGAGTAGGCTGTAAGAGAAGTGGGAGAGGAGGTGTTGAAGAGAAGACCGTGATCGAGGGTCCCTTTGAGATAACGGAGGAGGCGCTTGATGTGGTTAAAGTGAGGGATGCGGGGATCATGCATGTACAGGCAGGCTTGTTGCACGGAGTAGGCGATCTTAGGGCGGGTGAGGGTCATGTATTGTAAGGCTCCTGCGAGGCTGCGATAGAGGGTAGGATCAGGGTATGGATCACCGGACGCGGAGAGTTTGGAACCAGTTTCAGCGGGAGTGCGCGTGGGATGACACTCGAGCATGCCGGCCTTGGAAAGGATGTTAAGAGCGTATTGCTGCTGGGACAGAAAGAGGCCTGAAGACGAGCGGGAGACAGCGACACCGAGGAAGTGATGAAGCTGCCCGAGATCGGTCATACAAAATTCGGCACCGAGGAAGTGATGAAGTTATTAATGTGTTAGACATCTTCCTTTTTTTCTCGCATTGTTATTCATGTGATGAGCAAGCAGACTCAATGTCTTAGTTGTAGTTTAACCAATTTGGGGTTGCCTTGTTGATCAAGCCACAATTGGATTAAGGGTTCATGGTCAGTGGCATTCTACATGTGCTCACGAGAAGCAAATGGAATGATAAGGATAACTAGTGGGTAAAGGTAAAATCGGATGCACGGGTGAGAACGGATGGGTACATGTTGATGATATCAAATTGTTAGGGTGCGGTGAAAAAAAACCCGCTCACAAGCGATCCGCAGGCTATAGAAAGTGTATCAAATGTGAGAGGCGCCTAGGATGAAATGGTCCAAAGTCACCTTATCCTAGTCTCACTAACCTTCTTAGGACGGCAGTGAGAAGTTTCATCGGCCTCTTGTCCTATGTGTGTGAAATTTGAAAACTAACAACCCCCCTCTATGTTCATCTATCTCCGCCAGATTTCCGACACGAGCGATCGACTGTCACTTTGAAGATGTCCAAATATTGACCACTTCATGGGTATCACTATTGAGTCTTGACCACAAACACAATTGAGGTCGATCTCTCAGGCCAAGAAGGCGCCCTCTTGGACTGCATAAACTTTCATGACTAGAGGGCTCGTAGTCATACCAACGTGTGTAGCGTGCCCACTGCATCTCAAAGTTTTTTTTAGGAAGGTATGCAAAGTAAAACCAAGGGCCTCTTTGTTCGAAGGAATTTTATAGGTATTTTAGAAGATACTATACAGAGATACAGTGCAGTCGACTTTGAAGGTATTTTGAATATTAGTGCATTGTTATCTCCCGTCCTTTCTTCCCATAGTTGGGGTAAAAAGCTAGTTGACAACACTCGTAAATGCATGATTTGGTTGTACCCACAACCAACATGTGCTTGCTCCGTCCATAAATCAATGCCTATCGAACTTTGCGCATCCAAGGAAGAGCGTTACCGGTCACGTCACAAGCCAGGGGGCTCATACTTGCCTTCATTGCACTCGTCGCATGGAGGTGCTTCTGTATCGTGTGGGCCCTTAAATTGGACAACACACATTGCGTTCATCACAAATAAACAACTCAATAATCAATAATAGAAAGGGTTTTTATCATTTATGGTTATGTGCCCAACAACAACATGCATGCCAATCAAGCCGCAAACAATCAGGAGGAAACCCTGGATCACAGTTTGTCCCGGGGGCCACCCATCTTAGATTGCCCATGGCCATGGCCGGAGGGCTTGCGCCAAATTCAACCAACGTGTGCTCGCTCCGTCCACACATCGTTGCCTAAATCTGACGCTTGCAACTTAGAGCCCTGCTGGTCACGTGGCGAGAGAGGGTGACTCACATTAATCCGCCTTCCTCGCGCTTGTCGTGCTACTCACACCACATCGTCGTTAAGGCTTCATGTGTCGGTGAAATTCCTTATTCTCATGATAGGCAAATGAAAGTGCATGAGAAGCAGTGGACCCGTGCTAGTGGCAAGGAAGGGTGACGAAGATAATTAGCGGCTAAAGGCAAATTGGGTGCATGGCTGGTGGAGGAAGGGATATATGTTGAAGATATCAAGTTGTTTATAGGGGGTGTGGTGAGAAAACCCTAGCTCACACGAGGTTCATGGGCTATAGAGAGGTGTATCAAAACTGCAAGTTGCGTCGTCTCATAAACTAAAAACCACTTAAGTCAATACTATTTAGACAAGATCTCGCTAAAACTCTAAGAGGCCTGTTTCGAGAAAAGTAAAGAAAGGTCGAGTGTAGGTTTCGAATCATTTAGTCTCTTTGGAAGGAATTTATGAAGAGAAGTTTCTCTACGTACTATGCAAAAAAGTGGTGTTTAACACTAAAAGTTGTAACAACGGTATCGACAACCAAAAATACATGCTCTAATTGTATGGACAGCCAACTCATTCATGCTGGCTCCATCCATATATCACTATGGAGGATCAAGGTAAGAGGCATGGTCCCACAGTGAGCGAGAGAAACTAATATTCCTGGTTGTTGGCGGGGGCAGAGGC